>NC_052633.1:62118276-62421133 GCF_016161935.1 Mauremys reevesii | reverse complement strand
GGAGACAGAGATTAAAGCACAAGAGATCTGTCACAGAGCCTATAATTGGAACTAAATCGCCTGAGGTCCCCATCTAGTGCCATAACCTCAAGACCAGCATTCTACTTATTTTGTGGCTTGTCTGGAAGAAGATGGAAGCAGAATTAATGCAGCATAATCTCCCTCTCCATAGAAGACCTCCAGAGATAACTCTGGATGGTAAGGTATCCAGGCTCTGGTGGAGAGTGGGCAGATACAGAGACCAAAAACAGCCACTGTACATGACATGATCTCTTCTGAAACCAGAGGATCTAATGCTCCTTCATGAAGCAGCACTTAATTCCTGCTCTACATTGTCATTTTCCCTGAGACTGTGGAAAGGAGTGCATTGTACGCTTGGTGGAGATGGTTTTGATGCAATGGGATAGGTAGAATCTAGAGAGCAGGTTTCAGGGGCATCCCCACTGTAGCTTTCGAGTTTAATTTCACTACAGACCTTGGGATCCACATGGCTTGATGACCTCTGTCCCCGCCATCTCCATGAGCCCTCTAGCCCTTCCCTATGTGGAGAACATTAAATGGAAACTCTGACCACCAGCCCTTTCATAGTGCTTTCAATGCAAGAGAGTATGCTATGGCCCTTGGAAAATAAGTTTAAAAACCAAAAAACATCATAAAGAATTAGGATTTTAGTTTTTATGCACACTCTCCCCTGGCAATAATAGCCAATTATTGCACAAAGCGCTGTGTGAGATTTTGATTATTTGTGACAAGAAAGACAATTTAAAGGGTGATAAATAATCTGAATCATTCTAACAGAGGGAGGAAAAACATAGGCAAAAAGAAGGAAGCAATCACTAATGGAATTGTAGGGAGAAACAGCCAGCAGATAGTCCTGCATAACCCAGAGCTAAATTAACTTGGATTAGATTTTATTAATTATCTCACTGGATATTAAGATTCAGACTGTGGTCAGAGATTATAATAAATGCACCTCTCATCTCACCAATCCAAAAGGAAAAAAGGGCAACAATATTTGTAATAGAAATCAGTATCTCATGCCATTTGAAAACAGCCCCTAAACCAGAGGTTGGAAATGGAATGTGGCAATATGAAATGAACATGGTCACTGGAGAAGAAATGTTTTATGTTTTTTCCTTGTTATTTTCTCTTTCCCTCCTCCTTCCTCTTGTATTTTACATTTGTTCCCTGAAATACATTCTAGCTTTTAAAGGGGGCAAGGGGTCTTTTAAAACAGGAGCTATCTCAGGAGAGATTGTCTGATTACATCTTGAGTCTCCTACAAAGCACATGCTGCCAAGGCAGCACAACAAATGGAGCTGCACCAGTTTATACCAGCAGAGAATTTGGCCAATAATTGCTACTTTGGAGTTCATTCAAGAATTTCACTTTCTAGGGGCTTTTTAAACAATGTCCAAGACATTTCAGTCTAAAGAACAAAAAGGACACCGTTTTTTAAAGAGTCCCCTGACCCCAATCCATTCCTGTCTCTTGTAAGTGCACCATTATGCTAGTAATAAAAGACTATAACATTTTTGAGGGGAAAAATAGGTCTACAAAATCATACTTCATCTAATAGATATTTGAGGACTTAAAAAAGCTGATGTCTTGCCAGTGGTAGATTCAAAGCTCCCACAATCACCTTGAAAAGACTGAAAACATATTTTCAATCACTAGAGGGAAGGAGCTTCCACAAAGGCAGCATAGAAAGGAAGGCCATTCAAAAATTCCAAATGGATTCCAACTAGTATCTCTGGGGTTCATGTGGCTGAATCTCAACATTTCTTTGGGAAAATTTATCCCTCACAGAACAGCCATTTGTCTTAACACCTTGTTGTTGCATAAAAACAGAGTTCTGCCAAGGACTGGCACAAGCATCAAGCTGCAATATGAAACTGAGCTGGTACTTTTCTTTCTTTTTTTTTTTTTTTGTAGGCTGGGATGAAAACACAGAGGAAAGCAGATGGTAACACCATTTGCAGTCTAAATGACAGCGGAGAAAGCTATAAACTTAGGCTAACAGCTTTGTCTCCTAACAAATGTTCACTGTCTTCGCAAAACCATTATCGTTTATTTATTTCAAACATCTCAAAAAGTTGTATGTGCCTCTCTAAACAAGTTAAGACATGGTCCCTACCCAGAGACAATTTACAAACTATGACACAATGTAAGAGGGTCACAAATGTAGAAAAATGGTGTAGAAGAGGAGAGACTAAGGCAACCATGGTAAGATAAGTATTTCTCAGCTGAGGGAGGCTAGAATTCAGTTTGGGGACTACTGGGTATATATTTTTTCTTGTTGTGTTGATGGTGGGTTTTGTTCTTGTTTCTTCTTTTGGCATGGGGATGGTTACAATTTCATCAGTCATCGTTGTAAGCTTTCTTGCAGAAGACAGTTTTGAGTAGGGGCTTGAAAGAGGCTATTCAGCTTTTTTCAGTGCATTGGGGTTGCCTTTGCTGAGGTGAAAGTTCCTCTTTTTGGGAAGATGGTCTGCAGTTCTTTTCATATGTGATGTGCACGTTTTGATTTCAGTTAAAAAGAGCCAGATCCTCAGCTGGTGTAAATCAGAATAGCACTGTCTACGTCAGTGGAGCTCTGCTGATTTACAGTAGCTGAGCCACTTGCTTATAGTTTTAAAGTTTATTCTTTCTCTATACTTCTCAGCCACTGACAGTGAAGGAAGTCAATCAGAAGTGGTGAAGGCTCAGCTCAGATGTTTGGATATCCTTATTGCATGACTAGCCAAATATATACAGAAAGAAATCTTTTTGATTCCAGAAGGAGACCAGACAGCTCATAAATCAGGAAGAAAGGATTTGCCAGACCATATCGGACAAGTGGTCCATTCTGGTAGCAGCCAACATCAACTACTTCAGAAAAAAAGTGGGAAAGCTAAAATGCTCTACAGTACCCTCAGCCAATCATTCAATGGGAGAGGAGAAGGATCCTTCCTTTTCTGCCCCCTGCAGGGGAAGAGAATTAAGTTAACAAAGTGTATTGGTTATTTTATAGTTTCTTAGATTTAGACAGGTAACATTTTCAAACATGCCTAAGTGGCTCAGGGGCCTAAGTGAGGTGCATAATTCCCATTGCAAGGCTATAGGACTTAGGCACTTTTGAAAATTTGGCACAAGGTCTCATTGATTGTCAGTGGGACTTAGGCTCCTAAGTCATTTTGGTGCTTTGGTGTTCAACTCCACTGAATTCAACAGAGTAGTACCTACTTGCAGCAAGTGTGAGTTTGGTGGTTGAGTAGGAATAAAAAGAAACTTTTTCCCCATGAGACAAATTTTGAACAGGAACAGGAAAAAAGAGAAACCTATTTCCTCTTTGGACAGCTGGTTTTGACCCTTCATTTCCCTTTGACATTATGAATTCCTTTGGTGGAATGGGGAAAATCTTAGCTCCTAAAATCAGGTCCCAATTGAGCAGTCCATCCTATTCAGCGCAACTTTGAACTTGTGCATAGCTTTTAAACATATGCCTAAATCCCATTGAATTCAATGGGACTGAAGCACAGTACTTAAGCATGTGCTTAAGTAATCTGTTGAAGAGGGATGACCTTGAGGATGTGCTCAAGTGATTTGTTGAACTGATACCTGAGCTCCCTCCTATATGGCCAGGCAGAACAATGGCTATGGTCCTATGCAAGGTGTGAGGGCAGGATCTCTATAAAGTCTATGAAGAAAACAGCATATACCTTTTAGAGGATGGTGCTCCAGGAGTTGTGGGTAGGGATCTGTATTTGTCTTTTTGTGGAAGATCATTTTTAATCAGGCTTTTGCAAAAACTCATTTTTTAAAATTCCTTGTTGTGCATGTAGACTTGCAAATCTTTGGATTTTTTTTATTTGTAATATCACAAATTTCCCATTTGCAGTGATTTTAACATTTGTTTGAACTTTTAGTGTGAATTGCATGACATGAAAATAGGCCATGCTGTTATTTAACATAACCCTAATACTTTTTTTTTTTTACTTCTATAGTAATACAAGAGCCAAATTCAGTCCTAGTGTAAGAAGATGGAACTCCATTGGCCTTGGGCTACATTTCTCCCTTCATCTTCATAGCACCATACAAACATCAACTAATTTATTTTCCCCTTTTGGAGAAAACAAGAGAATACAATATAGGGGCATGTGCTTTGTTTCTCTTGGAATGAAATTCATCCATGTGCAGAAGGCCAGCATAAGGGGCCTCATATACTTTACATATGTACATCAAAGGTGAAATTTATCCTTGTGCAAAGGGGACAGCACAAGGTCTATGAACCACTTGAGTCCTCAAAATAGGGCTCTTGGGCCAGATTTTAAAAGCTATTTAGATGCCTAAAGATTCAGATAGGAGCCAACTGAATTTTCAAAAGTGCCTAAGCAGTTTAGATGTCTAAGGGCTTGTCTACACTACAGGACTATTTCGAATCTACTTAAGTCGAATTTGTGGATTCGACCTTAATAAGTCGAATTTGTGTATCCATACTAAATACACAAATTCGAACTTCTGAGTCCACATTCACGTGCACTGTGGAAGCTATCCCACAGTTCCCATTGGAATTGTGGATTTCACCCCAATGCATGCTGGGGAAAAATGTCTCTCTTCCGAAATCTGTTCGCGCCCTTCTCTGGTCGGTTACAGCGCGGACGCCACAGCACTGCGAGCATGGAGCCCGCAGCGATCATCGCTGCACTTATGGCCGTTGTCAACTCCTCGCACATTATCGTCCACCTCTTCCACAGTCAGATGCTGAGGACCTCTCAGAAAGCAGGGTACGCCGGGCAGTGGAGATCATGGTGGCAATGGGTCAAGTTCATGGTGTGGAACGGCGATTCTGGGCCCGGGAAACAAGCACAGACTGGTGGGACCGCATAGTGCTGCAGGTCTGGGATGACACAGAGTGGCTGCGAAACTTCAGGATGCGTAAGGGCACTTTCCTTGAACTGTGTGACTTGCTGTCCCCTGCCCTGAAGCGCCAGGACACAAGGATGCGAGCAGCCCTGACTGTGCAGAAGCGAGTGGCCATAGCCCTCTGGAAACTTGCCACGCCAGACAGCTACCGGTCAGTAGCGAACCACTTTGGCGTGGGCAAATCTACCGTGGGGATTGCTGTCATTCAAGTAGCCCACGCAATCGTTGAGCAACTGCTCTCAAAGGTAGTGACTGTCGGAAATGTCCAGGTCATCATAGATGGCATGGGATTCCCAAACTGCGGTGGGGCTATAGATGGGACTCACATCCCTATCCTGGCACCAGCCCACCAGGCCAGCGAGTACATTAACCGAAAGGGCTACTTTTCAATGGTGCTGCAAGCTGTGGTGGACCATAGGGACGTTTTACCAACATCAACGTCGGGTGGGCGGGCAAGGTTCATGTGTTCAGGAACTCTGGTCTCTTTAGACGCCTCCAGGCAGGCACTTTCTTCCCGGACCACAAAATAACGGTTGGGGATGTGCAGATGCCTACAGTGATCCTCGGGACCCGGCCTACCCGCTAATGCCCTGGCTCATGAAGCCCTATACAGGCGCCTTGGACACTGAAAAGGAACTCTTCAACTACCGGCTGAGCAAGTGCAGAATGGTGGTGGAGGGGAGATGGCGGACCTTACTGACTCGGACATCAGCGAAAGAATATCCCCGTAGTTATTGCTGCTTGCTGTGTGCTCCACAATCTCTGTGAGAGCAAGAGGTTGAGGCAAATCGCCTGGCTGCTGTTACGATCAGCCAGACACCCGTGCTGAGAGAATATCCCAGCGGGAAGCGATATGCATCAGGGAGGCTTTGAAAGCGAGTTTCGCAGAGCAGGGTAACCTGTGACTGTCCACTTGATTTTAAGAGAGCCTGATCATAAACCAAGTTTTCCCCACTTCCCAAGGACGTTTTAAAACTAAGGACATGTTTTAGTAATTTATAATAAATCTTTCGTTGACTTTGCATTTCTGTTTCTTCGTTGAAACATGGAAGCATTCTGTGCTGGTTAAGGTGTGCACTGATGGGTGGGTTTGCAGGAAGGGTGCCGTCCTTGGATAGGGGTTACCATGACGGCTGTGGGTTTGGGCGTTGGAAGGTGAGGTGTGGGGAAGGGTGAGTATCTGCCCCTGGATGAGGTCTCTTTTTGGGGCTCGGAGGATCGTGACTACGGTCCAAATGCATGTGAAGGAAGCCTGCCTTTACATTCGGGATGTCAGGCACCAGGACCCTACACATCAAGGAAAGACCGGGGCAGCATACACCACACAGACTGTCCCTGGTGCCTAGTGACTGCAGTCTGTGTGTGCCCTGCAGTTGACCCTGCCCCAAGTCTGTACCCTGGTAATGTGGGCTATGCACTGCAATTAAAAATCCCCACACACAAAGTCTTCTGACACAAACAGAGACTAACAGCAAACCGCTTTTAATAATGTTATACACAGTGGGGTTGAAACTTGGATTTGGGACTGGGTGATCCTGTAAGGGAAGAACTTCTACAAATTTACAGAGGTGTCTTGTACATTAGCGCGTGCAGTGACAGTTCTCACGGCCCCTACCGCCTCCTTCTTGTCACTTTGGGTGGGGACAGGACTTCTTGGCGTTGGAGGCGGTTGCAGATGCACTGCAGGGGGCTCTCCTCCTGCCTGTGGTCTTGCAGAACATCTACAAGGCGCCGGAGCGTGTCCGTTTGCTCCTCATTAGACCAAGCAGCGTTTGAGTCGCCTGCTGGTCTTCCTGCCGCCACCTATCCTCCCGTTCCAGGTGTGTGCGATGCTGCTGACACAGGCTCTCCTCGACTGTCTCTGCTCTGCCGCCTCCGCTCTGGAGCTGGCCATCAGTTCCTGGAACATGTCGTCCCTTGTCTTTTCTTTGGCAGTCCGTGAAGGAGCCGAAGCTGTGTGATGCGAAAAAGTAGGTTATTTCCTTGAACAAATACATGTTTGCCAACAGTAAACACAGTCTAGTCATTTTCAGTTAAGAAGACCAAACAGGGAACCAAGTCTCAGGAGATCTCGGAACTAGTCCGAGATTTAGAGACAGCTGCATCCTCTTGCACAAAGTCCTGGTAAGCCTTACAGTACAGACTGCTTATCAGATAGTGCTTAGCTGTGCTCTCCTGCTGGAGGCAATGTGCAAAGCAGAAAAGATGCATCTCCCGCCAGTGAAGACCCTGTATGCTTTTCCTCTGAGGCCTGCAACACGTGGCTGTTAAGCGAGGGTCATTCTTATGCAAAGTAAAACTCTGTTGGTCATTCTTATGCAAAGTAAAACTCTGTTGTCATTCTTATGCAAAGTAAAAGTCTACCATGCACAATAGTAACAGTACACTAATTCCACTAATTAGATGCAGCACTTCCACAACGACATCACCCTGAGGCGTGTCAGGCGCACACAGAGAGAGCGGATGTTAATAGAAGCCCTGCACAGACCAGGACCCTACGCTGCCATGCTCGTAGAGGCGATGGTCCCCTCTACCTGAGGATGGCATGGCTTCAACGGAGCACCCAATAAAGCACCTCTCCCAAGAAACCTCTTGCTGAGGCTTTTCCAGCTGCTCTCTGAGAGCTTTTTGAAATATCCCCAGAGGACTATTGCTCCATTGCTGTTTGTGTAGACCTGCTGTTTGTTTAGTTTCATATTTAAAAATGTTTATATAGTATTTCTATTTTTATATAAATCCCTGTTTCTTAAAAAATAAATGTTTCCCTGTTTGTAGCACTTACCGCCTGATCCTTCCCTGATTGGATCTCTGTGAGGGTGATGAAGAGATCCTGGCTGTCAGGGAAAGCGGGAGTGGGTTCGATGTCGCCTGCGCCGTCCTCTAAAGACCCTTCCTCATCTTCCCCATCGGCGAACAGGGAGGGAACTGTCACTATTCCGTCCTCGGAGTCCACCGTCACTGGTGGGGCACTGGTGGCAGACCCACCTAGAATGGCATGCAGTGCCTCGTAGAAGCGGCATGTCTGGGGCTGGGCCGCTCTGACTTTTTGATACCCTTGTCTTAGGTCCTTCACTTTCACGCGCACTGCATCGCATCCCGGCTGTATCCTTTGTCTTTCATGGCTTTAGAGACCTTGTTGGAGCGCAGCTCCGAGAGCACAGACTCTCGCCCCACACAGCGATCAGATCCTGGACTTCCCGGTCAGTCCATGCTGGGGACCTCTTTCTATTCTGGGATTGCCCGGACTCCTCTGCTGGAGAGCTCTGCATCGTTGCAGGTGCTGGAGCTCGCCCGATGTGCAACCAGAACGTCAGATTCAAACCGCCCAGACAGGAAAATGAATTCAAAGTCATTTCCTGTGTGGCTGGCCAGAGAATCCAAGCTCGGACTGCTGTCCAGAGCGTCAACAGAGTGGTGCACTGTGGGATAGCTCCCGGAGCTGCTAAGTTCGATTAGCATCCACACCTCCACCTGCCGGGTGGAGAAATTCGAACTAAAGAGCCCTCTAGTTCGAATTAAATGGCTTCCTGGTGTGGACGGTTGAGCGGTTAGTTCGAATTAACGCTGATAAATTCGAATTAAAGTCCTAGTGTAGACCAGGCCTAACTCCCATTGATTTCAAGGTGCCTATTTTTCATAAATGAAGGTTGTGTAACTTTTGCCGTTAAGTGTGCTTCTACAGTCATAAATACAGCTTCCCAGATGACAATATTTCACAAAGGGACATGACTCCTTTTGGCAACAACACAACACTCTGTAATCTTTCTGACAGCCATTCATATTATGCTCTTTCTTGTAGTGGACTAAAACAGTAATTTGTTTGAGCGACGAAGACAGTTTGGTTATTTAAACATTTGCAGCAAAATAATGTAGCTATTTTTTTTCTTGGTGCTCCGGGCTTTTAAATGAATAAATTGCACTTACATCATTGCGGAAATATTTTGTGAGATATATAAAGCATCCCAAAAAGAACAATAAATTATACATTAACCCAAAAGGGGCTTACACTTTTACTATTTTCCTTTGTTTAAATGACCTCTCCTAGAGTAACACAAGGGTCATTATTGTGGAAACTTTCAGGCAAAACTGATGTCACGAGAAATCATTTTAATGGAGCCTCATCTTAACACCCTATTGATTTGATCTGTTAAGTATGAAGGAAAATCAATAAGAATAATTTTCAGGTCTCTTAAACATTTATATCACCCAAGAAAATATTGTCAAGTGAAGACAGAAATCCTTGGCAGGAAAAAATAGAAATGACTAGGCATTTAAGTTCCTCCCTAGGAGTTTCACAGGTCATCTCTGATGCAACCCACTCAGACAGCTATGCCCTGGACCTGATTTTCAGCCTAGATGTCAAAATAGAGGACATCACAACCCATCCACCATCTTGGACAGGACTTCAGCTCACTAAGGAAGTGGTCAGAGACCTTAAAGTAATAAGAAAGACCCATGACCCTGATCCAGACAAAGTCTCATGGACTCCAACAAATTCCGAAGCCCTCTAAAGAAAGCAGCACCCTTCCCATGGGAGGAGGAGTTGAGGATCTGGTGATTCATCATCATTTTACACAAGCGTCAGTCATCAGTAGCTGTCCCTCAAATCACCCTTCCCACTCTGGAACCCATCCAGATCTCTTTGATTTTCTGACACCCTGTGCTGGATGAAGAGAGGGGGCAGAAACTCAAGCTCTGATGTTCAAAAACAAAGGCTGATACTGACAGAATGAACCATAACAAAATCTGTAAAGCCTCTGCTGAAGCTGTATTACAGTCCAAAAAACCTATCCTATCAACCTCCACAGAAACTGAAAAATCCCACTCTAAGGAGCTATCCAAGGTGGTTACTGATTCATCAATTCTGAGTGCCTACTGCCTGCACCGGAACTAAGCACCAAGTGTTGTGAAGAACTATTATTTTACTTTGCTGAAAGGATCACACACATTTGTGAAGCCTTTTCAAACAGTATGGATATGCATGCTCACCTATCAAGACTACCAACAGCCCACCTGAATGTCCAGAAATCAGTAGTCACTCAAGAAGTTCTGGACACCCTGAAGAAGTCTCAACCCAAGAACTGTGAATCTGACTGATCCCCTTCCTGAATTGTGAAAGGGAGTTAGAAAGAACTGATGCCATTCCTGACTATAATAGCCAATGCATCATTCAGAAGACATTTTTTTCCTTCCTCCTTCAATACTGAAGAAACCCATCCTGTTTACATCAATTCTAGCCAACTATCATCCACTGTCAAACTTCCTATTCCTGAGTAAGATCATGTAGAAGCAACTCAGACTCCAATTACAAGCTAACTTATAGAAGGTAATGTTCTAGACCTGGCACAAACTAGATTCAGGTAGGGACATGGAACTGAAGTCACTTCAGTGGCACTGATGAATGATCTACTGTTGTCAATGGATAGATTGTGGACATCCATTCTCATCCTCTTGGACCTTTCTGCATCATTTGACATGTTGACCATGAGATAATCTTACTTGAGGAAGATGGCAGGAGTCATGGGTAATGTGCTACTATGGTTTGAGTTCTTCCTGGACGGACACATCCCATATGTAGTGGTAGGAAACTGCACCTCCAACTCTAGTACCCTCGCTTGTGCGGTCCCACAAGGATTGATTCTCTCTATGGTCCTATTCAACATGTACATGCAGCCACTAGACAGACAACATGGACTCAAGTGCCAGCAATATGCAAATAACACACAGATCCACCTATATTTCTCTGCATATGATCACTCCATTAATACCAAATCTGCCCAGTGCTTGGATGAGATCAGTTCATGAATGAAGAACAGCTGTTTGAAGCTGAACCTGAGCAAGACAGAGACGATGCTGTTGGATAGAGGAAAGTATTTTGAAGAGTTTGAAGCCACAGTGTAGCCATCTTTGGCTGAAGGTACACATCCACTATTGGTCAATTTGGGCCATAGATTAGGACTACTTTTGAATTCCTCACTGATACTGAGTTCTCACAAACAAAGCATTGCTCATGGAGATTCCTATCATCTCCAGTTGGCTAGGAGAATCTGTCCCATCCTGATGGTCAGTGACATGATTTTACTTATTCATGCCTTTGTCACCTCTTAGCTGGACTACAGCAATACAATATACCCGGGCATAAAGTCTTCAACACAGGAAACTTCAACTGGTACAGAATGCTGCAGCACATCTCTTCTGCAACCTGGTTTATTGTGAGCACACCCGATTTATACTCCACTCTAAGGCTTGCCATAGAATTTCAAATCAAGTTCAAGGTCTTGGCACAATTAAACTCTCTACAGTAAGGGTAAAGCTTATCTGTGCAGGAGACAGAATTTTCTCAAGTACTGGTCCGAGACTGTGGAATGAACTCCTAGAGGAATGAAGGACAATCACAAACCACACCACCTTCAGCTGCAATTACAAGGCAAATTTGTTTTTATCTTTCATTCTCTGACATAAATTCAGAGCAATAAGTATATTTAATAAAATAAGTAAATAAAATCCTATCAAAACAAGACAGCTCCATCACACACCTTCTCCCCTTGAGGAGAGAATGAGAGAGAACAAACATCATGTGATGGATGTATAGGCATGTTGCTTAATGCACTACTGGAAGGTGCTCAAATACTATGGTGATAAGCACAGGATAGTAGTCCAAATATAATAGAATATATTAGAAAAGCATTTCATTTCTTTGTATTAAATTGTAGTCAAATTCATGTCTCAATGAGTTTCTATCAGGAGTGAATTTGGCTCAATAACTGTAGAGTTCAATTCTGCTGAAGGAAGGCTTCTAAATCTTAAACATTTTCAAATCAGAGGGCTGTAGCCTCAGCTGATGTAAATCAATGTCATCCATTGAAATTAACGTAACTATGCAATTCACACCAGCTGAGGATCTGGCCTTGTTATTAAATGGACCTGAACCTGAGAAATATTATTGCAATGTACAAAGTTAGATCATCAGGCTCAATGGGTAGTGGTCAATGGCTCAATGTCTAGTTGGCAGCCGGTATCAAGCGGAGTGCCCAAAGGGTCGGTCCCGGGGCCAGTTTTATTCAACATCTTCATTAATGATCTGGATGATGGGATGGATTACACCCTCAGCAATTTTGTGGATGACACTAAGCTGGGGGGAGAGGTAGACATGCTGTGGGGTAGGGATAGGGTCCGGAATGACCTAGACAAATTGGAGGATTGGGCCAAAAGAAATCTGATGAGGTTCGACAAGGACAAGTGCAGAGTCCTGCACTTAGGATGGAAGAATCCCATACACCACTACAGGCTGGGGACCAACTGGCTAAGAAGTAGTTCTGCAGAAAAGGACCTGGGGGTTACAGCGGATGAGAAGCTGGATATGAGTCAGCAGTGTGCCCTTGTTGCCAAGAAGGCCAACAGCATATTGGGCTGCATTAGTAAGAGCATTGCCAGCAGATCGAGGGAAGTGATTATTCCCCTCTATTCGGCAGTGGTGAAGCCATATCTGGAGTATTGCGTCCAGTTTAGGGTCCCCCCACTACAGAAAGGATGTGGACAAATTGTAGCGAATCCAGCGGAGGGCAGCGAAAATTATTAGGGGACTGGGGCAAATGGCTTATGAGGAGAAGCTGAGGGAAGTGGGGTTATTTAGACTGCAGAAGAGAAGAGTGAGGCGGGATTTGATAGCAGTCTTCAACTACGTGAAGGGAGGTTCCAAAGAGGATGGAGCTAGGCTGTTCTTGGTGGTGGCAGATGACAGAACAAGGAGCAATGGTCTCAAGTTGCAGTGGGAGAGGTCTAGGTTTGATATTAGGAAAAACTATTTCACTAGGAGGGTGGTGAAGCACTGGAATGGGTTACCTAGGAAGGTGGTAAATTCTCCATCCTTAGAGGTTTTTACCGTCTGGCTTGACAAAGCCCTGGCTGGGATGATTTAGTTGGGGTTGGTCCTGCTTTGAGCAAGGGGTTGGACTAGAAGACCTCCTGAGATCTCTTCCAACTTTAATCTTCTATGATTCTATATAAGTTCTGCTGTCACTCACATCCATGTAGCTTCACTATAATAATAAAAAAATAATATATGGAGATGTATCTATCTCATAGAGCTGGAAGGGACCCTGAAAGGTCATTGAGGCCAGCCCCCTGCCTTCACTAGCAGGACCAAATACTGATTTTTGCCCCAGATCCCTAAGTGGCCCCCTCAAGGATTAAACTCACAATCCTGGGTTTAGCAGGCCAATGCTCAAACCACTGAGCTATCCCTCCCTAACTTTAGTGGAGTTCTGCAGGAGTCATTAAGGCAGACATCAAAATAAAATAGCTAATTAATTGTCTCATAAAACATTAAAATATAACATAATGACGTAAATGAAAAGATCTCACAATTCTCTTTTGCATGTCAGTAAAACTGTTTAATCCATGTCTAATATTCCACATCTCCATGACCAGCTGTGCTCTAATGGCTGCTGGGAGTGAATGATGTCATTGTGTAGCAATGGATTCATCTCATTCTCTAGAAAAATAGTAAGTTATTTAGGAGAGATAAAATTGTTGCTGTTATATGTGGTAATATTAGTTAAATGTTGATTTTTACATGCTTGACTGTGGTAAAATCACTGTTTTGCATATTGGTTCCTCTTAATCCCTCAAACTCATAGATCATTTTATTTTGATGGTTTACGTGGTGCATTGTCTGCAGTCACTATCAAGCTTCGAATATGTTATAGTATCCTAATACATTCCATCTTATTTAGGACATGATCCAGTGCAGTGGCTATTTAAATGAATGTTTCTTTTCATTGGTTTCAGTTCCCTATAGTCTAGCTATAAGTAACATTCTCTCAACAAAAAGGGTTAAATTTTCAAGATGAATTTTTGGTTGGCTCTATTTTTGGTTACTTAATTTAAGACACCTATAGGGGTATGATTTTTCATAATTCAAGTGCCCAGTACTTTTGGAAAATCAGATCTCTTGAAGTTGGGTACCTAAAACCATTAATCACTGAAAAATGTAGGCAGGCCAGAGTATTTAACTACAGCAGTGGCTTTTAGTCTTTCCAGACTACTTTCCAGATTACCCGGTCAGGAGTCTGATTTGTCTTGCATACCCCCAAGTTTCACCACACTTACAAACTACTTGCTTAAAAAATCAGACATAAAAATCCAAAATGTCACAGCACACTATTGCTGAAAAATTTCTTACTGTCTCATGTTTACCATATGATAATAAAATAAATCAATTGGAATATAAATATTATACTTACATTTCAGTGTATATACTATAGAGCAGTATAAACAAGTCATTGTATGAAATTTTAGTTTGTACTGAATTTGTTAGTGCTTTTTATGTAGCCTGTTGTAAAACTAGGCAAATATCTAGATGAGTTGATGTACCCCCTGGAAGACCTCTACATACCCCCAGTGGTTGAGAACCACTGAACTACAGTATATTGTCCAGCCTACTGAATTAAGTGATGTGGGGTTCCTTCCATCAGTTCTATTGAGAGACTATTCTCAAGCAATAGCAAACAGTCTCTACTTCCTTACCTGTGAGCTAATGCTTAGCTGCTGGACATAAATATGTGCCTTGTTCATCAGAGGAGGAGGAAAAAGGAAGAAAGAGGAAGATCAAATTTTGTTTACTTTAGCAAATATTCACAGACTAATTCTTAACTAGCAATGGGTGAAATGTAGCAGGTATGGTTGTTTGATTCAGAGTCAAGTATAGATGCTCATCACTTATCAGAATATCTGAGCTTCTTGGATTTACATGCCAAAAATGTGGAAGAGGGAACAGCAAGGTCATAACAGACTTTCTTTCATGGTCTGCAGAGTTTTCCACTTCCTTCTAACCCATGATACAACAAGGATTGCCTTACCTGCAGACTTTGTCACTGCACCTCTCAGTCCTGTTTGGAACCTGTAATGAGAAGTGAAGAAAAAATAATAAGTGACGCACATTAAATGGCATTTACTTCAGGTGCCATTGAGTATCAAAGTAATAAAATGGGCTGTGTAGGAAAAAACGGTAGGTATTGCACCTGATCTGTGTATATAAAATCCTACATTTCCATTATGTTCATCTGAGAGATGAAATATCTTGCTAATTTAAAATTAGAATTTAAACGTGAAGGATGTAGCTTCCTCGAGGCTTCCCAAACCCTATTAGCATTCAATTTAAATCTTCCTTCACCTACTAATCTTTGAAAATCGAAACATGCATTTTTTTCTCATATTATATTACCACATCAAAAAAACCCTCATTGTTAGTACTTCTTAGTATTCCAAGTTCATGGACTTTAATATTAAACTTAAACACAACGTTACTGTCATGAACAATTCTCGCTTCTGAGAATCCTCGAATGCACACTCCAGACTTATTCAGTGTCACAAATTGTATGTGCAAATACAGCCAAGGGGCAGATACCTAGAGGATGTAAATTGTCATAGGCCTGATCACTTCTATGGACCTTTTGAAATTGCCAGGAAATCAGTGGGTCTATGACAAATAACACTAGCTGAGGATCTGCCCAATTGGGTCTTAACTGCATATTGATTCATTGAGCAAATGATTAATATATCAAAATTCAGCCTTAAATTGAAGATACCTTTGAAGGATGTCAGAGCTGCCTGTATTATTTTATGAATATTATGTGTACCTCTGTTTATTTTATTGTTATGCTGTCTGATAAATTGGTTCAAAGAGTTAACTTTTGCAGGAGTTCACACCTGTCAAATTTTCTCTCTGACCAAGTTGAACCGAACACCCTTACCTTGGGACAGTGGAAAGGGCCTTCAGCTGGGATATGTGGAACAGAGTTCTACAGTAGAAAAAACCTGAAGCCCTGAGCTCAGGGAGAGGTAGTGTCTACAGGGAAGTACATGGAGCCCTGGTCCACAGATGTAGGGGTACCTGGGATAAATTTGGCCTGCCTAGGCTTTGAGGGAAATGCAAAACTTTAGGTAAAACAAGATGAATGTAGGATTCTTTGTTTAACCTTTTCTTCTTATTGCTGTGTTCCTATGTTTAAATAAATTATGTTTGTTTTGAGGAAGCAATTATGAGGGGGAAGGGATAGCTCAGTGGTTTGAGCATTGGCCTACTAAACCCAGGGTTGTGAGTTTAATCCTTGAAGGGACTAGTTAGAGATTGGTCTTGCTTTGAGCAGGGGAGTGGACTAGATGACCTTCCAACCCTGATATTCTATGAGCCCCTGCATTTATCTACTGGTCATAGTTTCCAAAAGTAAATTTCTTCCTGGTGCAAAACCTAGTTGGGTCTGCTGACAAATCATGGTGGGTAAACAGGGGCACTGTTGCTCCCCAGTCTGACTGGGAGAATCATGGGATTCCACCCTGAAATGAGTGAGACTGCAGAGGGGTCAAAGGTGCAGCTAACCCTATAAATGTGATGGTCCCAAATAGAAAAACTGTTTAAATTAAATATTTCATTAAAGAAAATATTTATTATCAAGAGAGCAGGTGTGGAGAAATGATTTAGCAAAGTCTCATAAAGACTGTAATGCTAGGCTATGGAAACTCAATTCAAAGCAGGATAAACTTACTAAAGCCTACTAACTTGTAGACTGTGTCCCATTGCTGAGTGCCAAAATGGGTACAGGGAGTGTTAAGAATATATACAAGTAAAAGTTTCAGAAAACATTGGAGCTAGTTGAATGCAAAAATAGCTGTTTGCTAATATTTTTTGAAGAATATACTATTCCTACCATGTCCATTTTCAAAGGACCTGATCCAAAGTCCATTGTTGTCAATTGTAAGATGCCCATTGACTTCAATGAGGTTTAGATCAGCCATTTGATACTCCATGGAAATCAACCATCAGCCTTATCTAGTCTGGATTCAGTCTCAGCCAGCTCACTCCAAGATACCCCTCCCTCCTTCAGGCACGGGGGGAAGAAGAGCAACAATATTGATCACTTCTGACGACAAAAAGAGAAGGAAGTTAGCAATAAAAATGTCAGTTATCACCATATGGTCTCAGTTACACAAATACCTCCCTCTCCTGATAATGAGGTGTCATTGTGGTATCTCAGATGTCACTTTCTGGTGACTGGGGTAACAACTGTAACAACCACAGGCAGCTCATCCACACGGGCAACTGAGGCACAGCCTAACCAAGAACTCCCAAAAACTATAAACTACATTTTCCATAATCTTTTTTTATTTAATTGATTAATCTATATAGATTTAAGGACAAATTGTGATTTTATCACAACGCTCTCTCTCCAATAGCGAAACACGATGCCATAAAGTTTGAAGAATGTAGTGTATGGGGAGGCAGAGGATTACCGAGGGGAAGGGATGAGGCCTGTACTCTGTGTCTCCCTGGCTCCCTCCTCTACAGGGTTGGTGCCATGCATGTACGTGCATGTACTCTACAGGGTTGGTGCCATGCATGTACGCAGTGCTGAACACTGAGCCTGCCTTGTGCTCTGGTCTCCATGCTGGCTTGGGTAGCAGTGGCGGTGGCAGGTCCAGATCCTGCTGGTTCTTCATTGTAAATAAGGAGAGCTTTTAGTAGCTATTAAATTATACATTGGATGGGCTGGAAATAACTATTTTGTGACTTGTGCCTTACCTATCAAAAAAGTCACGATCCGCCACTGGTAACAACCCCTATAGAGCTGAATGTCATCAGCATGCTAATGGCACTGCAGGCCAAGGTGCTTGTTCTTCCAGGAATGTGTTTGTAATCTTCAAATCTTACTAGGGCTTGTTAAAAGTTAGTAGCTAGGCCATTATGAATTCCCGTCCTAAGAATAATATCGTTCAGAGTCACAGAAGTCATTTTATTTTCCTGGATGTGGATAAACATCTGATCTTGAAGTAAAGGAACAACAGGAAGTCCTATAACTTGTATGTGTGTTCGAGAGTATCTACAGAAATAAACATATCTCCCTGAAACAGCTGTTTGAGATGTATCAGATTACCCAATTCCATTATTTCTCTCTATCGGAATGCCTTAGCAGAGTGTTCTGCATAACCATCCTAATCAGAAGAGAAAAGCATGATTAAAAAGATACATACCTAATTTTGCCTTTGTTTTGGACCTGATGTTAATTACTGACTGAACAACTCTGGCTGTATCTATTTATCCAATTATTAATGAGCCATAACCAAGGGGAAGGAGGAAGAACTCTATGGGCCATATTCTTAAATTTGATTATCGCCTCTTTACACCACATGGGTGACACAAAAGGGCTTTAATATACTCATATGTGCCCAGCAGAAAATTTCTCTGTCAGTGGGGAATTCCTTGTTGGTATATCTGTGCCACATCGGAGTTCCATGCCTCTACCCTGGTTTCTCTGCCTCTAGTGTATGGGCATATTGTGGGTAAGAGGCAGAGGTGGAGACAAGCATGTTGGAGCATCTTCCCCAATGTCTTTGGCACCATATATCCACCTACAATACTTCCTCATGTGCTCCCGTAATGCCAGATTGCACCCTGGAAAATATTTGTGCAACTCCCTGAACTTCAGTGGGAGCTACCTGTATGCACCTGCTGGCAGAATGTGTACTTACCTCCTTCAAACATAAGAACTACTTCTCCAAATATTTACTACTGAACATAGATCTTGCTGCTATGACCAGTTTCACTGAAGTCCATGCATTACACCAAGTAGTAAGAGATGTCAGGACCAGACCTTCAGCCTACTCTTTGCAGCTCACTCTGCTCTCTGGTGAGAAGCCATTGTCTTTTCACTTCTCCTGCTGCATCTAGAAGCCTAGCTGACTTGTATCATTTGCAGCTACTTTTGAGCTTCTTTCAATCTCAAATTTACATCATCTGTTTCTCTTGCATTGTGGTCCAGTGGCTTAGGCACTGGACTGGAGCTCAGATAACCTGGGTTCTCTTTCTGTCTCTGCCATGGACCTGCTGTGTGACCTTGGGCAAGTCACTTCGTATCTCTAAGCCTATTTCCCCTTCTCGCTCTTTATCTGTCTTTTCTATTTAGTTTCTAAATTTTGGGGCAGTGACTGTCTCTTACTTTGTGTTTATAAAATGCTTAAGCACAATGGGACCTTGATCTTGCAGGTGAGAAGGAAAACCTAGAAACTGAAACTCCAAGCAAGACAAGCAGTCATTGGCCCAGTGCCAATCCTGTGAACAGCTCATGCAAAGCTGACTTTTTGTAATCCAGAAAAAGTGGATTTTGCAGTATTCTTTTAGCCCTAATAATTAGCAACAGATTTGAAAGTTTAGATAAATTAGCATTATTATACTGACTTAGAAATACAAAATCCCATCTATCTTAAGCCACAAGAAAAGATTTCTCATGATCCACATGCTAAAATTTCCCTCTTGTGTATAGGCTCAAATTAATCTCCCTTTTGTTTTCTCAGCTTTGCTACTCAGCTTTACTTGTGTGCATAAAACATCAACATTAAAATTATTTAGATTTCTCTGACCCTTCTGTTTCTTAAAGTGTGTCAAAATTATATTATTTAAATTCTAGTCACTATTTCCTCATCTCATTTCAATACACATGGTCTTTCAAACTCACACTGGCACTTAGCCTATTCCTTACCTCACAACAACCAAACTCCATAATTATATTTAAAGGTAATCTAGGGACATATTCAGAAAAACCGTGAAAGAGGCTGCAGAGAGAAGACCAATCATGTTTCTAGCTGCTACTGATCTATTTTCTATGATAAATCATCATATATTCCTAAGTGATAGAGATATATTGTGTTTAATAATATGAAATTATCGTCAAATTCTTTTTTCAGATAATTCACATTACAAAGAATAATAACTAGAAGAGGACTTTTATATCATGCTGTCACATTTATCATTTCTCTTTTCTTGAATTTAAAAGATAGTAGTTAACTAAATCTATTTGCAAACCATTTTTCTAGAGAGATGGGAAAAAGATGAAATGTTTTGTCTTAAAAATACCAATGATACAAAGGGACTCTTATTTGCAAAGGGCCAGATTCTGTCCTCCATCACCTATTTGGGTAATCCATAATAAACCTAATGGAGTCACTACAGATTAAAATTGATGTAACAGTGATCAGAATCTGTTCCACAGTGCACTGTTCCACAGTGAAAAGAAACATTAGAAAAGGACTGCTGGCTTTGTTTTATTATTGTGTGACTGGAGCTGCAGTGTAACCTTTCCACATTATTTCGAGGCTGAAAAAATATTCCTTTTAACATCCTCAAGTCTGAATAGGATAAAAATACTGTGCCGAATTCATTCTATTGTAACCCCACTGATTTCAATAGAATTGTAGCAGGGGTCAATTTGGCCCATTGGTTCAGATGCATTTCCATTAATGTGTGAAATCCTTCCAAGATGCAGATGTTTTTCAGGTCTGGTTGAATTTTTAAATTACATTATTATTGGCCTAGAGTGAAATCATGGCCCCACTGAAGCCAGTGGGAGTTTTCCCATTAACTTCAACGCGGCTAGTCTCTAAGCACTGCTTGAGCACCCCCTTTTCCAAATAATTTTGAACTATAACACTAATCTTAGGACAGAATCTTATGGCACCCCACTGTTAACCTTTTTCCATGATGATATTACATTCCCTGTTCCCACTTCTTGTTACATCTGACTTAGCCAGTTTTTGATCCATGACAGTACTTTACTTTCCACCAAACAACTGCTTAGTTCTTCTTTGAGTGGCTCTGCACATTCCCACTTATGCATAATGTGCTACTCAGCGCATCCAAATAGTAGAACCTTCTCCAAGTAGTGTCCATTAGAGCACATGTGCGTTCCCTCAATGTCTCAAAAAATTCTGAGAATGAGTCTCTGTAAGGGGATGCCGTGCCCTCTGCTTCCTCAGTTCCTTCCAACTGCTGTACCAGATGGAAGTGAACTGCTTCAGTCTGTCAGATCTGGGGTTTTCTACTATTTAGTGCCTTTGGATAGTTTGTTCTTAGTGCAGTTTAAGGTAGTTTTATAGTATAGCTAGTAGTTTTTAGGTCAAGTTCCATGTGAGAGTGGAACCAAAGATGGAGTCGGGTATTAAGAAATCTGCTTCATGTCCAGCTGTCTTCCCAGTGTCAGATGACTGTGTTAGATACCTTAAGTGCCTCAAAGAAGGCCACTCTGCTCTGGGTGTAAAAGTTCTGCAAATAGAACACCCAGAAGGAAAAGGAGAGATAGAAGAAACTGCAGGTACTTCTGCTTAAAGAAGCTTTTGCTGCTAACCATCAGGTTCTGGGAGATAGTCTGATCCAAAGATTAAGAGCTCTATTTTGGCTCTGGTTGCTTCATCTCGCAAGATTATGGTGTCTAAAGGATCCCAGGGATTGGTATCTTTGTTGGTTCAATCTCCTGTTCCTGGTTCACCAGATCCTCCTGTTAAAGTTGTTAAGTCCTTGGAGGCACTTTCTGTCTGATTGGCTGTTAAGGAGTCTAGAATTATGTGTCAGTTCTGAAGGCAAGGGAGGTGATGGCCTCTGTTAGCAGTACCAGATCCTATGGGTCAGACTTGTCTCATCAGTCTGCTCCAGATATGGTCTCTTTGATGTAATCTTTGAAACCTAAAACTGTTCCACATTTGATTTCACAGCCCAGGGGTGCAACACAATGTTTCTGTCTCCAGATTTGGCATTAGCTAAGTTTGCAGGTGAGCACAGTGGTCTGTTCTTGCTCCATGCCATCCTCAGATCCACAAAGAATACTGTGGTGCCTGATGTTCACTGTTCATTTTGAGTGTTCCTCAAATGGGATAGTGGAAGAGAGAGGCTATATCAGCTCCTAGATCTGTACCCTCTTCACCTGAAAAGAGGGGTAGAGCAGATGATATTGTGAGTCTTTCTCCAGGTTTGTCTTTGACTCCTCCTCAGACTCCTACAGTATCAGCAGGCAGATGAGGGGCATGGATCAGCGTTCACATTGTACTCCCTGTCAGTACCCAGAACAAGCCGGGGAAGCTAATGATCCAACCAGCGGACCAAATTTGGTGATGAATTCTGGTCAGATGCGACCCGAGGAACGTTGCCCATACGCTAAGAAGAAGCAGGCAGATCCTTCTCACCTTTTATATCTCTACATCCTCGGGTGCCATTGTTATTGCCGGTGAGATCCACAGAGGATCTAAGGATGGATCCTCAGTTAGAGGATAAAGGAACAGTTAAAAGACCTGAACTGTCCAGATTTGTGCCACTTAAGTCTGGGTCTCCTCAGTCTTTTGAATAGTTTGTGTCACCTCCTATGGATATGTCCATGATCTCAGCTGTTGGAGAGATTGGCAGTCCTGGGCCCTGTGATATTATTGATTTACACCACAGGAATTTTTAAATCATCTGCTTTATGGATGTAGATATGATGGTCTGACTATAAGGATACAGTGGCAGAGAAGTCTTTGGATCTGGAGCCAGCAGAGCTATCTGCCACTCAGACCATGGTGCCTGATAGTCTGTCTGAAGAGCAGGATGAAGGTAGAGCTCCTCTTTTTGAGCAGGATCAGGTGGATACATACTTTGATCCTGATTTATCACCTGACAAACATGTGTGTTGCTTCTGCATTGTCTCCTCCTGAGGATACTTTGCAGTTCCATGACATAGTGGATCATATGGCATCCACTTGAACTTACCTTCAGTTGCCGTAGAAGTGTCACATCCTGTGTTCAACATTCTTGGTGCTTCTTCCAGGAATAGGATGTAGTCACCAGGGGCGGCTCCAGGCACCAGCACGCCAAGCGCGTGCTTGGGGCGGCAAGCCGCGGGGGGCGCTCTGCCGGTCGCCATGAGGGTGGTAGGTAGGCTGCCTTCGGCAGCGTGCCTGCAGAGGGTCCGCTGGTCCCACAGCTTCAGCAGACCTCCCGCAGGCTGCCGCTAAATTCGCGGGACCGGGGACCTCCTTCAGGCAAGTCGCTGAAGGCAGCCTGCCTGCCGTGCTTGGGGTGGCAAAATACCTAGAGCGCTCCTGCTGGTCACCTATACTGGATGGTCTTTAGTAACTTGCCAAGAGTCTTTGGACTATTGCTGCGTCTTCTCAGACTAGAACTGAGAAAACAGACAAATTGTATCAGATACTCACAAGGAGTTTTCATATTTTATACTCACCCTGTGCCACATTCTCTGGTGGTTGCTGTTTCCAGTAATAGGCTCAGGTCTGGTTAAGCCCATTCTGTTGAAATAAAGCAGGAATGAAACAAGTGAAATTTCAACCATAAAATTATTAGAGATGAAAAATTTGTGTTCAAAGGACCATTGAAACAAGACAAGAGGCACTTAGATTAGAAACTTTTGGGGGGAAAAAAACGTCCTACCCTCATAATACAGTTGAACACTGAAACAATCCATGGGTCTCTAGGACTTCACAGTGGCCACTATACTGCATACCATTGCTACTTGGTTGTGGCATCATGGTAACAGTAATGATATAAGCAAAACACATTTATGTTTCTACCACTTTAGCTAAACAGTTATACATATAGGGCATAAGACACCATTGAGCAATTCTGATTCTATCCATTAGAGGGCAGTGGTGCACACAACACAATAGCCAGTTGATTATAGTAATGCTGTTTTTATCCAGTCTATATTTTTCTCAGGAGGCTTAGCCAAGAGGGTTTTATTGTAAAATATGTGTGACATTAACTGCTGTGAGATTTAGCCTCAATTCTCCAGTCTCACTGAGTACTCAGCACAGCTGGCAGGGAGGAGATCAACTTTGCCCCATACCCACACAGCACAAGTGGCTTGTGGCAAGCCAAGAGCCAGATCCCCACTGTTAGAGCATCCTAAGGAGTGCTGCAATTATACTAGCCACAGACAGATCTGTGATGGTTCTCATGGCACCCAGGGCTGTAACTCGCCTTGTAACCCCATCTCCAGCAAAAGAGTGTTTCTGGCTATCAGCTTCCTAACACCGCCAGCCTTTCAGATGGTCAAGCGCTCTTCTCTGGGCTATTCCAGCCCTATGTTTACCTTGCAGGTTAACAACAGCACCCAATCCTGGATTCACTTTGAATTGTTCATCTGTGATAGCCAGTCTCTGTCACTGGCTACTCGCAGAGATTCCAGATCTTCTGCACCCAAAGGTGCAATGTATCCCAGTTCACCACTTTTACCTGAAACCACTGCTGCTGTAAACCATACAGCACTTCTGAGCACTTAGGATAAAACACAAAATAGATTTATTTAAGAAAGAATAATGATTTAATTGAAATGAGAGAAAGTGATGGGAGCAAAGGGTTACCACAGAAAACAAAATCTTAAAACACGAACCTGGGTCAAAACTTATCAATAATTCCCTTTCCTGTATAATAAAGTAGACCCCCCCAGCCCCCACAAAGTACAGTGTGTTGCAGAATTGTCCAGTTCCACAAGAATTAGGATCCAAATGTTCATGAAAGCCCCCTGATCTTTCAGTGAATTAATCCACAGTGACTTTCCCTACCCTTTGTGATACTGAAACAGCCCTTTGTTTTTATTCATAGCCAGGATGATCTCCTGCCTGCTATAATGTTCCTTTTCACCTCCAAGTGGTTTTGACCATTTGACATTCTGTTTGATGGTTTTCCATTGACTTTTCTAGGATGTGGCAAGGGTACACAATAGAATATTGCATTACCTTGCTGGCTTACTAAGGAGGATTGATAACTCCCTCTTGTTTGAACAGGTCATCATCGAAACACATTATGTCCTGGTGACTAATTTCTACTACAAGTGCATAAAGTGTACTTCCCATATTAACACGTTATTTCTTATATATTACCTGTACTTATATCTCACTATGATTATAATCTTGGCAAGTGACAAGCTTTCTGTAGATACCTTACATGTTATTGTTTATGGATAAATATCCTATATGTCATATGTGAGTTTGTCAGGTCAAAGGTGAGAGATATTTGCCAAAAATAAGGGACCCTTTGCCAAGGGATCTCTGTATGACAAGACCCAAGGGGCCATTATGGCAGCTGGGGATCATGCATGCACAAGGACATTCTAATTAAGTCCTCCTTCCTCATGGCCACAGCCTTTGCAAGAACAGAGTTGGTGTCGAAGATATTATGGGGGTTCATCATGGTGGGTCTTTGCCACCAGAGGATGATGCATTAGAAGAGGACTTGTTCCGTTGCCAGTTAAGCTAAATACAGGGCCACTTTGAGCCACTGGAGCAGTGAAACGATGCAGAGCCCATGTTGGAAATTTCTCCCTCTCTCTCAAGCATTTTCAGTTTTGGACACTTTGGAAGTTGTGCAACAACTGGGGGGAGGAAGTTTTATTTTTAACGTTCCCTTTTCACCCATACTTGCTGTTGAGGAGCACGTCCATTGTAATAAATACCACAGATATTTCTTTTATGAAACTCACTCATTAGCAGTAACATCAGAAACAGTTACTGGCAGGAATAGAATGTTAAAAAAATTGCTGTAATATTCTGAAGCTTGCTATGAACTGTTTGAAGAATTCATTACATTTCTCACTGGAATGTTCTGCTAGAGGGGAAAAAAGATCCATATCTTTATGGTGGAGAATTGTTTTCATTGTAGCAAACAACTGTCTGAGGTTAACAGCGCTGAACCTCAGTCACCCCCAGATCTAAAACTTTATCAAAGTGTCTTCTTCACACACTGTGTGCTACCAAAAATTCTTCCATGCTAAATAAAATGTCTGTACTTTAAAAGTCCTCCATCTACATTCAGGTTTTATAACAAAAGCCTTCATTTGGCTGAGATAATAACTGCACCAAGAAGCCCTGTACTTAAAATTAAATGTATCTAATTAATCAAGAGGGACGCTAACAAATCAAGAATATTAGACAAAAACTGATTGAATAAAAATACCAATGCCTCAAGTATAGAGAGAACATTCTCTCAGGAGATGAATTAAAGAAGGCCTTCACGGAGCTTGCCTGGGGTTATAGTCTTTAATGGATACTAGTGAATTTATACAGCCTGTAGTTAATGACAAAGGTAAATTTAAACACAAATGAAACTACAAAATGGTCAGAGATCTGCTACTGACAGCCCAGTAACTGGTATGCCATAAAATATCATCATTTTGAATATTTCAGCTGCTATTATGGCTTGGCTTGGAAACATTTTGGGACACATCAAAGGCTTTCTAATAAATCTGAAAAACTAAAGCCATAAAAATAGAGTTGGAATCCGCATATATATTAAAATCCTCCAGAAGCAAAATCTTGCCATATTCTATTAACAATAAAGATGAAATTGAAAAATTCTTGCAAAAGGTAACTGCTTAGCCTGAGAGCGTGAGGGGCAGCTACCCAAATAAATACTGCGGCCAGCTTCTCAGCTGATGTAAATGAGCTGAGCTCCATTAAAATCATCGAGGCTCTTCTGATTTACACTAGATGAGGATCTGCCCCTGAAAAGCAATTTTTTCTGCTTAATAGTCACAAAGATAAGGAATTGCTTAGATTTTCACACTACGCAGCTGAGATGCTGAGAGGAAGCGCATGTTGCCACATAATAAACTCCTCTGGACAAGTAAAGGTGAATTCTTGATGAGCTCTGGAAAAATGTGTATGCAAGCCTTTTGGACAGTGTAAGGTTTGCTGTCACATGAGGGCTTCTGAGGATAGCAAATACAGGCTATAGCCACACTATAAATACACTATAACTACAGCAGTGCAGCTTCTCGTGAAGACGTTCTAAGCCAATGGGAGAGATCTCTTCCATTGGCTTAATTACTCCACCACCCATAAGAAGCAGTAGCTACGTCAGCGAGAGAAACTCTGCCATTAACATAGCTCTGTCCACACAGGCACTTAGGATGGTATAACGTATGTCGCTCAGGGGTATGGATTATTGACACCTCTGCCAACATACGTTATACCGAAGTATGTTTTAGGGTAAACAAGGTCAAAGTGAGGCGAATTGCTACCCTGGAGATACAACTGTAAAAAGAAAATAATGTGAGACAGAATGATCCAATGGCTAGTGACTTGGACTGTGCTGGGAGTCAGGAGACCTGAGCTCTATTCTTGCCTGTGCCACTGACCAGGTGAGTGACCGTCACTCTGTTCCTCAGTGTCCCCTTTGGAAAATTATTATTAACGTATTTTTTTTATTCTGACTAAGGAACCTTGACAACTTACCTAATAAAAATAATTAATTATTCAAAAAAAATTCAAAAAAGAACTAGATACGTTCATGGAGAATAAGTCCATTGATAGCTTTTAGACAGGATGGTCAGGGATGGTGTCCCTAGCCTCTGGTTGCCAGAAGCTGGGAATGGGTGACAAGGAATGTATCACTTGATGATTACCCATTCTGTTCATTCCCTCTGGGGCACCTGGCACTGGCTACTGTTGGAAGACAGGATACTGGGCTAGCTGGACCTTTGGTCTGACTCAGTATGGCCGGTCTTATGTTCTTATAATAAATAATGTTGAGCTACATAGTGACACAGCTGAGCAGGGACATAAGGTGAAGTAAGGTCATTCCCCTGCTCAGCTCAATTAATCCAACCAAGATTGTGAGTCTGGTGCAGAGTACAACCCCTGCTTTCCAGAGACTTTCCACTGCATGGATGCAGTAGTCTCCCATGGAAAGCTGTGGGATTCTTATCACTTGAGACATGTAAAACTATCTGGGACAAAGCATTAGCACACATCCTGTAGAGAAGAATCATGCATTGGCAGGAGGATAGACTAAACCTGCCTCGAAACCATGAGTATGATAACCATGTGTGTTTTTATGAGTCTATACTGTAGCATACTTAGAATGCAAAAATAAATTAGAACATTGCTGCCTATGCTTCTCACTCAGGGTTTTGTCAGATATAATCATACCATCCGTGAAATATTTAGGTTGTGTTTTCATGGACAAAAGAAATAGGGAGGATGACTGACAGTCCAACTCCTATTATCACAAGTAGATTCTCTATCAGAACCTCAATCTGCTTCTGGCTTTTCAGCACATTGATAGGCAGTAACACGAAGCCTATTTTTAAGCTGTCTGCAGATTCTAGAATGAATGAAATATTTAATATGGAAGAAAGTTTGTTGATAAAATTGACTTGCGTACTGTATCCCTCTGTCTGTTACAGGTTTCAAAAGGAACACATAAGAGCATGAGATGTTGTAGATATAGGATGGCTCATTCAAATGTGATATTATCCATTACTCGTCCAGGGTAAGAGCATATATTTTTCTCACTAACGGACAAAAGACTGGGATGGGGGAATAGAAAGGGTATGTGCCTTGCTAACAAGGAGTTTTGCTGCCATAAGACCCCACCCCTCCAGGATCAGGAGGAAGTGTGTTGGTATATACCTTTATGGAGGTGCTCTAAGATCCATGAAGACAGTGGGAGAACCACAGTTTTGGGCCATACACCTTACCCATTCTGCCCTTTCTTCAAGGCAAGGACTGTGCTTTCTTTTCTATTTATGTAGCACTACTCTGTTGGCAACGAATAAAAATAAAGCACAAACTCATGAAGGAGTAACCTACATAGAGGGCCTAAATTACCTACTGAAAAGGTGTGTGGCTATGTGTTAGTTATGAGAGCAGAATCAAAACACCCCTTTCAATGAAATACACTTAACAATTCATTAATTCAGGGAACAAAAGTACAAGGCAAGTTTTAAATCTGAGAGTCTCCCAGGATGTTCACAAACAGGTGAAATCAAAGTGCAGCTGCAGTGTATGTAATGGTGGGTCTCTCCATAGCACACAAAGCCACAGGTTTGTGCCATGGAACGTAAGTGATTCAACCACAGATGGCTAAGCAGATGTATAACAACTGTCTGAAAACCTATGTACTGTATTACACAAGAACTGCAGGTTGGCTCAAAGGAATAATGAAGCATGCTCTTTAGAGGAGGAAGAGCTGTTCATGTGTGCACTAGTGAATAGTTTTTGAAACCCTTATAAAAGCTTAGCAAGACTGTGCGTCACTCTCTCTCATATATATAGCCTTGCACCCCCATGTTTACTTTAGTAGTAATATCGGAAAATAGCTTCTGATACAAAACCCTGTGTGTCAAGTTAATGGAAAACATAGGTGCATTAGATACAGGGTGATAGGAAGGTTGGTACATTGTTACAGAGGCAGGGTAGGCTGTTTAACCACTAGGAGCTCTTCATTGAAATCATGCTTTTCTCTCCAAAGTGTGCTCATTGTGCCACTACAAGAATGGTCCCAACCAACATGATACAAATCACGTAATTTTGTTTTCCATGCAGACCCCTTGGCAATGCACACTTTACACAAAAAAGAAGTCTGGTAACTCAGATCTGTACAATTGTCTAACACACAACAGTTTGAGAAAGAGACTTAAAAAAAACTATGCATAAAACATAGCAGATGGAGGCTGTGGTATTCAAAGAACGTATTTAGAACATTTGCATCTTACTGTTTACTGTTAAATAGTCTCTTTTTTCAGTTCATACAAAGGGCAGACAGATGGTGAAAGCACAGATGTAAGAATTTGTTTCCCTTTAAATGACCTACACTGTCCTTTTTTGTTTTGTTTTGTTTTTATTTTTGTGGGGAAGAGGGACTAACTATAAGAAATAGAAAACATTAGCCACATAATATTAAGATACAGTAAATTATGAAAATGCTTGTTAAATTTCAATATCTGTAGATTGTTTTGTATCTTTAAATGATTGTATGATATTAACTAATTAATCCTTACCAGTCCTGTGTGAGGGAGGTAAATATTATGGCCCCCATTTCTCATATGAGGAAAATGAGACAAAGGGGGCACAATTGAGAATTTGTGTAAACAGAATCCAGTGAAATCAGCGAAGATACAGCCACTTCTACCAACTCTCAATGTAGCCTAGAGAGATTAAGGCAAGATGTGTAAGTGTCCAATAATTTGAGCTCAATTTTTGGCTGCACAACTTGAAACACCAAGGGCCTGATTTCACAGATGCTGCATTAAGGACGGATTTTCAGCATTATCTCTCAATTTCTTAGCTTCTGTGAATTTAAATTGAACCCTCAATGTAATGTTAAAGTAGTTTTTTGTGACTTAATTATAGAGAATGAGTAGTGAAGGTCATATTACATGCTACCTTTTAAAATGAGCTAAAAAAAACCCACAAAACCCAGACAAGTTAAATTGAAACCATAGCAAATAAAGGAATTAAAATTATTATGAGCAAAGTGAATATAATTGTCCTATTTTAACATCATCAGATAATAGATTCATCATATTTCCTTGTGGCAATTTCACTTAAATTTTGCACCTCTCAGGTACCAGCATGTTAATTGTCAAATTACACTGAGTAATTTAGCAATGCAGCAAATAGTTCATTCCACTGCTAAAATGTAGTGGCGATTCTCACTCAGGATCACGTGTGTTGATCTTCTATAGCATACCCAGCTATTCTGTATATCCGAAATATCTATGACACAGTCAGGAATGTTGAAGCCCTGTTGTCATCTTAAAAATTGTACCTCCATCTTACAGCTTATACTTACTATTGCTGCAAACAATACCTATGATCACTGTAATTAAAAGAAATGGGTGCAGGAGGGAAGACTAATCCATATTTGTTCCGGTTTGGGTATGCATTTATGCCTTTTTTCCAGCACTTCGGGCATCTTCACCATTGCTGGTTTCCCTCTGTAGTAAGCTAATCAGCCCCCAATCCTGCTATCAACTCCATACAGTCATTGGGGTCTGCCAGTATGAAACTCAGAAGCTCCACCATGGCACAGTCAGTTTATGTGGATTTTTCACATGGCATCAGGGGAGAGAAACAAATATCTATATAAGGGCTGTCAATTAATCACCGTTAACTCACGCAATTAACTCAAAAAAATTAATCACGATTAATCACACTTATTGAATAAATGTCAATTGGTATTCTATTATTATGGTTTTGGATGTTTTTCTACATTTTCAATATTGATTTCAATCACAATACAGAATACAAAGTGCACAGTGTTCACTTTATATCATTATTTTTTATTAAAATATATTCATTATAAAAATGATAAAAGAAAGAAATAGTATTTTTCAGTTTACCTCATACAATTACTGAAGTGCAATCTCTTTATCATGGAAGTGTAACTTACTAATGCAGATTTTTTTTGCTTATATAAGTGCACTCAAAAACAAAACAGTGTAAAACTTTAGAGCCTACAAGTCCATTCAGTCCTATTTCTTATTCTGCCAATCACTAAGACAAACAAGTTTGTTTACATTGATGGGAATGTTTGTTTACATTGCTTCTTATTTACAAGTGAGAACCAGGTGTTCAGATGACACTTTTGTAGCCAGCGTTGCAAAGTATTTACATGTCAGATATGCTAAACATTCCTATGCTCCTTCCATGCTTCAGCCACCATTCTAGAGGACATGTTTCCATGCCGATGATGCTCGTTAAAAAAAAATGCATCAATTACATTTGTGACTGTACTCCCTGTGGAGAGAATTGTATGTCTCCTGCTCTGTTTTACCCACATTCTGCATATATTTCATGTTACAGCAGTCTCGGATGGTGACCCAGCACATGTTCGTTTTAAGAACACTTTCACAGCAGATTTGACAAAACACAAAGAAGGTACCGATGTGAGATTTCTAAAAATATTGTGTTGCACAGATGGAGTCAGTGGGGTGTAATACACTACCTAGTAGAATGTAGGCCCCTTTCTTGGTGAGAGTTTCTAGGCACTACTGTTCCAATACTTAAATGATAATTGTGGACTGTTTGCAGTTACAACCTACAGAAATCTTATGAACCATTTTTTCTTTGTGTTGCAGTACTATTATTGCTGTAGTTATGAAGAATTGTCATACATTTATTTTCTGATCTCCCTGGTGCTACTAAAGTTAATAGGATCTTTCCTATTGCTCATTTTAAGACCGCCACATTTAATGGGAATCTTTCAATTGACTTCTGTGGGCTTCGGGTCACATTCTAGCAGCAGGACCAGAATTTAGATGTAGAAAAATTGAAGATTTGTGGAGTAGTTTTTTTTCCCCAAGTCCTGTACAGCAGTAACAATTGTTAATTACATGTTTCTTTGCAAAGTCTCATGGATTCCCCAAAGATTTAGCATTGCAAAATATTTTAATGCTCATGTTAATGGAAATATTTACATATCTCACCACTGTGCATTTTTCTGATATTGTTTTCATTCCCTCTTGTTTCTGATTCAAGTGTTCTGCTTAGTTGTATCTCAGTTGTAAACAATGCAGGAAGAACATTTAGAAGGGGGGCGGGGAAGCCTTCCAATATGTTCCACTTCCCACCCTGTATTTATTTTTTAAATATAAAGAGACTAAATATCATAAAAAATGAAGTATAGTGAAATACTATAGTATAAAGACTTCCTGTTAACATGGCAAATTCAAATAACAATGCTTACAGCCTTTGTAAAACCTATTTAAGTATTTCCCCTTAATAATGGGGCTCAGAACTTGAAATAAGTAGAAGCATTATCATATTAATGGAAAATAGAGACCAAAATTCTCACTGGATAATACAACCAGAACTGATATTTCTATCTATTCTTCTATGGGGGAAGAAACTCATTCAGGATTAAAGCACTCATCCCTTTTCAGTTAAAGAGCAGCTAAAGTAATAAAAGTGACTATGAAGCTAGATCTCATGGGCTGCCTTATTTTTTCTTAAGTTCCAGGTCAGATTAGCTCGATGTATAAGTCAAAGGATGTGTTAATGCTGTTATTGTTTAGTTGCCACCTGTACGTGCACAACCTGGGATCTGAAAAAAACAAAGTTGTCTTTTTGAAACATTCTTCTATCAGCATTTAGCAGACTGTTTTGTTGATGATGCAAGCAGTAGAATTGAATTCAGGTCTGAAGAACTATTAGTAACTAATTCTTTGCTGTCAGGACTTTGCCACAGGACTCTTCATTTATGAAGACTCCTTGGTCTCTATCCTATGGTCCAAGCTCTCTCCCTATGCCATAAGTCAGACTATGTAGCAACTAAGCAGAGTCTCCACTGCTATCGCCTTATATTCTCTAAGCTCTAGAGCAGGGGTCGGCAACCTTTCAGAAGTGGTGTGCCGAGTCTTCATTTATTCACTCTAATTTAAGGTTTCGGGTGCCAGTAATACATTTTAACATTTTTAGAAGGTCTCTTCCTATAAGTCTATAATATATAACTAAACTGTTGTTGTGTGTAAAGTAAATAAGGTTTTTAAAATGTTTAAGAAGCTTAATTTAAAATTAAATTAAAATGCAGAGCCCCCTGGACTAGTGGCTAGGACCTGGGCAGTGTGAGTGCCAGTGAAAATCAGCTCATGTGCCGCCTTTGGCACGTGTGCCGTAGGTTGCTTTCCCCTGCTCTAGAGGCTTTAAAAGGAAGTAATTTCATACTCAAGTTAAAGTATCATCTCTACCACCTGCTGTAAATTGGCATTTAGCATCTCTTTACATATCTGTCTTACCAATCTCCTCTACAGAATCACCAGCCTCTGTCACATATTTTTCAAGATATCCTGTTAGAGTTCTCATCACTGGAACTATGGCTAAGCCTTTTTTATCCAGCTTCTGCCACTCTTGCTCATACTTCTAGTACTGTCCTTTGAGAGTAATCCTACTGAAGTCAACAGGACTATTCATGGAATTAGTTACTACTCGGCATGAGTAAAGACAGTGGGGTTACAACTCAGCACGAGTAAACACATGACTAAATTACTGATAGTAATTATTATATTCCAATTGCTACTGAAGAAAACAGTTCTGCTTGTATTGTCTCTCTGCTATTATACCACACCTTTAAAAATATCTATCTATCTATTTTGCATGGAGTATCAAGTTCCCTCTTCTATCTTTTTAGCCTTTTGCAATCAGGGCCGACTCCAGACCCCAGTGCGCCAAGCGCGCTTGGGGCAGCATTTTGCAGGGAGGGCGGCAGGCGGCTCCGGCGGACCTTCCGCAGTCATGCCTGCGGGAGGTCCACCGGAGCCACGGGACCAGCGGACCTCCCGCAGGCATAACTGCGGAGGGTCCGTTGGTCCCGTGGCTCCGGTGGACCACCCGCAGGCATGCCTGCGGATGCTTCACCGGAGCCGCGGGACCAGCGGACCCTCCGCAGGCACATCTGCAAGAGGTCACCCGGAGCTGCGGGACCGGCGACCGGCAGCGCGCCCCCTGCAGCATGCCGCCATGCTTGGGGTGGCCAAATTCCTAGAGCCGCCCCTGTTTGCAATAACTCAGACTTGACAAGATTCAGCTGTGGCAGAAAATATCAAGTATATCATGCTCAACTGGGTTCAAATTCACCCTCCCGGCCTCACGCAAAATAGATTCTATGTAAGAATGTGCTAAAACTTTACATACAAATTGCAAGGATTAAACTGAATAGAAAGAAATTGGGAGCTGTCATTATGATTGAGAACACAGTAGTTATGTTGACTGTATAAAGCAGGGGTGGGCAAACTTTTTGGGCCGAGGGCCACATCTGGGTGGGGAAATTGTATGCAGGTCTGGAGCAGGGAGTTGGGGTGCAGGAGGGAGCATGGGCTGTGGGAGGGGGTGCGATGTGCAGGAAGGGGCTCAAGGCAAGGGACTGGGGCAGAGGATGTGCACCAGGACCAGGGCAGGCTCCCTGCATGCCTGCCCTGTCCCTGGCCCTGGTCCCGGCCCCGGCCCCGTGCTGCTCCAGGAAGTGCTGTGACCCCTGGGGGGGTGGGCAATGGGAGCTGCAGGGGGCGGGGCCTGGAGGCAAGGGCAATGCATGGATCCCTCTGCCCCCCCCCACCTGGGGGCCGCAGGGACGTGGAGCTGGCTGCTTCTGAGAGTGGCACAGGGCCTGCAGCGCCACGGGGGCAATCCCTTGGGCCGGATCCAAAGCCCTGAGGGGCTGGATCTGGCCTGCGGGCCGTAGTTTGCCCATCCCAGGTTTAAAGCAACATTTATCATCTTTTCTGATACTGTTTAATCTTTTTTTGGTCAGAATCTAAGAAGCTTTCTATCCGTGTATCTTCCTTTGTTGTTCTGTCATATTTCAATGCATAATGTAAATATCATAAACGTAACCCCAGCTCTGTGACATGCCTGCAGCTTTCTCCATTTTCTCCTCGGGGTAATGGGGAGGGTCCTCAGGGTCCTAAGTTTACCTATATGGGTGCCTGGTGCCTACAGAGAACACAGAGGGTTTGTCCCTTGGGAAAATGTTTAACACACCGTCTCATACAGAAGGAGCATCAGTCAGAACAAACAAAAATATCACAATTCCCAGAATCATAAAACAGTAATTGGAGATTAAGTCTGGGGAACTCAGGATAAGGGAAAAGGGAATTACGATAAAACAAAAATAATAATACATAACCTCTACCCCTCCCCCACCCCAACATTTGCAGCCAGTGAAAGCCACCCTGTGCTCCCTCCCAGCATCTGCCTAGGTAAATGAGTTTAGGCTCAGTCTTTTGATGGGTGGTGTAATGCTGAAGTCACTGGCTGGCTTAAAACAAAATAGAAAAATAAACAAACAAAAGTGTTCTCACAGAGTGTTCACACCAAGCATGAAAATCAACCTGGTGGTTCTCTGGTCTGGATTCCAGTTTAGTTGGCTCTCTTCAGCCTCCTGAGTTTCTGGTCTCCGCTGAAATGACACAGTTCAATGTCCCAGAAATCCCCAAAGGACTCAGAGTATCAGAGTTAGTACCCGTGTTAGTCAGGGTCTGTAAAAGCAGCAAAGAGTCTGTGGCACCTTATAGACTAACAGACGTATAGTTTTCCTTTGGGTAGGAATGTGGAGGGTAGAAGGGTCCTCCCTGGATGTGATACTTCTCTCCCGGCTACCTTAGTCTCCAAACAAACCCAAACTGAAAGTAAAACCAAACCCTTTGTCTCTGATTTCTGGCTGGTTCTGGTAGTGTTGCTAGCCTGTTCTATTTTCACACTGAATTCTAGGCAATCTGGGAAACAGAGTCCTGAACATCTCCATCATTGCTGTTGTAGTCCAGGAGTGAGTCCCCTAAATGCTCAGTGTGGTATTCCAGGAGCATCCCTTCCAACTGGGTTACATAAATACTCAAGAATACATAGTAACAAAGTTTAAATATAGCAAATGGCCTTATAGAAATACCAAGGAAGACCAGTACTGATACAATTAGTCAACAATTTATTGTATTCCCAGTAATGCTTTGAGTTACTGAGCAGAAAGAGATTGTTTTGTATGGATGTTTGACTCCCCTGGTGATGAATGTAGTTTATTCATCTGTAAAAGTTCATTAATCTGTATTTCAAAATGCCATTTATGTTTTGGATATCGAAGGACTTGTCTGCATGGGGAAGCTAGTGGAAAATAAGGTAGGATGTGAATTTAAAGATCAATAGATACTCTGCATTTCCTCCCTGTCTGGACACACCTATTCTGCACTAAGGGTACGGCTGTACTACACGCCGGACCAGCGGGTAGTGTTTGATGCATCAGGGATCGATTTATCGTGACTCGCCTGGATGCAATAAATCCATCCGCTAATTGACACCCGTACTGCACCTCAGCAGGAGGAGTAAGCACAGTCGACAGGGGCGCTGCGGCTGTCAACTCACCACCATGAGGACAGCCAGGTAAGTCGAACTAAGATACTTCGACTTCAGCTACGCAAATAGCATAGCTGAAGTTGAGTATCTTAGTTCGAAACACCCCCGCCCCCCGCTAGTGTAGCTCAGGCCTAAGAGTATCTTTGTGCTGCTGTTCAGAATAAGAATGTCTGCACTGGGAGTTGGTGCAGAGTAGCTATTTCACAGTAGCCACTGTGGGCTTTTGCTGCATGTAGGCAATCCATAAGAGTGTAAGATTCATGTAAGTCCACCCCAAGACAGGTAAGGGCAAGAGGACCAGCATGGGAGTTAGCCAAGCAACTGTGACAACATCAATACAAACTTTACTATCAATGGTACTTTTGCCTGAGTAAGAATGTCAGGTGTTGTTCCATGGTTGATAAATTACACACTAACTATATTTGCTCTACACACGTATTTATTGTTAGTGATAACTGCATTTAATGGGCCAGACTTTGAAAAGCAGTCTCTACTACTGAAGGTATAGTTCTTCACTTGTCAAATTATCAACATGTACAGTTTTTCTTGGCCAAGATCTGAATGCAGAAAAACTGATCTATACAACCTGGATGTAGGCAGGCAAATCATCCTGCTAATGAACACCTCCTGAGATGTGCTGCGAGCCCTTTGCTCTCCTTGACTTTAGGACTCTCAACAGCTCCTAGGAAAGGCTCAGCACCTTATAAGACTGAACCTATATTTTGCTTTAATAAATCCAAACTTTTCCTCATGCTGTTACCTGGGCATAAAAAATTCTGCACAGAACAATTTATGTACAAAAATGGCACCTTCAGTTTTAGAAGCTGCTCTGAAAATCTGGCCAATTACCATGTAATTATACAATACATCTTGCAAACTAACTACTGTGCCTGTAGATGTGGACTGGCCATCATTTATCTAGCAACAGTTATTGATTTGCCAGCCTGATTGATTTCAGTCCTGACCACCCACAAGTTGCATTGGAGTCAATAGTAGCCGAAGGGGAATGCCACACCTTTGAAAGTGAGGCCCAAAGTAAATGCAGTATATGATAGCAGTGAGCTATATCTCAATGCAGTGTGCTAGTCTACATTTTGTATTTTCCTTATTTCATTTTTAGAGGCCAACTCTTTAAGTCGGCATACAGAAAACGTGAGACAATATTAGTTTTGCCTGACAACAGAGTGAGTAAAAACATTTATGGCCAGGTCCTGTGAGTTGTACTCACAGGGAGCGGCACCCCAAGAAATTGTTCATGTGGCAGGAAAGGGGGTCTCCACATCTTGGCCCTTGTATCCTCAGCCCAGCACTACCCCCACCCTCCTGCCTGACCCCACACTCTGCACCCACATCCCAGCTGGCACCACCAGTCACTCAAACCCTCCCAAATGAACTCCTTTCTGTCAGTCTCATAGTAGTGGCAGCACCACTAGAGCCTGGACCCAGTAGAGATGAAGCAGCAGCTGCAGTGTGAGGTCCAGGAGTGGGGGCTGCCCAGGTCTCAGAGCTTGCGGAGGCTGCGGGCAAAATTACAGTTGTGGTCTGCATGTGGACATGGAGCCAGGTGGTTGCTGCACATGTAGCCGCAGCACTTGCATGCCATTGCAGGTCCATCTCATACCAGGAGACAGCACCAATGGCCATGGCCACGAGGGGAAAGGCAGTCAGGAGAAGCCCCAGGCCACCTAGTTCCTGAGCCGTGGGCATCTTTTTACCCACATCAGGGATGGGGAGAAGCTGGGCAGACGGCAGAAGCCCATCCCTGGCAGTCTTCCTGCTGCTTGGAGCACTGTCTGGGGGCTGTTCCATCACCTGGGCAGCCCAAGCAGCTACATAACAGTGTCAGCAGGGCTTTGAGAGAGACACCAGTACCCGGGGAGGGGATCTCAGCGATCTCTAACCTTCCTGGAGATCACAGAGCAACTGCCTCTCCTCGCAGCAGCAGCTGCAGCCACCTGGGATTGAGATCGACTCCTCACTCCGGCACAGCCTCCTTCTGCCCTGAGCTTACATCATGTGTACAGCTGTGGGCACCACTGCAGGAGCAATCCCTACTCAGAATAGTCCCATTGCAGGATTAGGAACATGTATAAGGCTTGGCAGGATCAGGCTCTGGTCCATTTTAGTTTTTCCAAGTTGGCTTGGGTTCCAAAGTCTAATTTCCTTAATGAAAAAGGGAAACAGCTAAACAGTTGCCTTCAAATATTCTACAAATGCCACATTGTGATCATCCAATAACAGGTATGTGGACATAACCTCAAAGGAATTCCCTGTAAAATCCACTAGAATTAGTCTCTGTTGGTTTCTACTTCACACAGGCAATTTCTGCTGGAGGACCAATAACTTGAGTGACCAGTAGACTTAACTCATCTGTTCCAAAATCTGTCAACTATTGAGCCCTTTCTACCTGAAGTTCTACTATGGAAAGCTAGGTAATCTCTCTGTCAAGACTTGCAGGATTGAAATATAGAGCTTTTGGGCACTGAAAGTTAACAAAAACCTTTTAAGCTCATAATACTGTACCTTTTTCAGTGCTGTGAATGAAAGGGAATATTATGAATTGCTATTTTAATCTTCTGAAGAGATCATGATGTTATTTTGACATTCAAACAAAGCTGGAAACTAGAGAATACATGTAACAGCTGTTTTAAAGGAGCACTATCAATTTAAAATTACACATCTGCTTGGAAATATTATTCCTATTAATGTTGCAAGTAACACCTAAGGTTACTATAACTGAAGTAGATTAGAAACATAAATTCTCAGGGTTTTTTCCAGATTGTTTACATTGTGCATTTGTCAGTAGCTTCTATATACTTAGTTCCACTGATTTATTATAGTCAGCTTCCACTGTTACTTGTATGGGTCTTTCACACACTACAAAAAAAAAGAGAGAAAATTCAGTAAAAAGAAAACTTGGCAGAAAGACTCAGGAGCATGTGTAGTTCTTGAAATCACTAAATTGTTTTAACCTTTTAAAATGTCTGTTTCAAATAGATGTCTCTTTAAAAATGTTCTGACACCAAGATTTTTCTACCTGTGTATATATAACATTCTATACCATGGGGGGAGTGTGCTATAACCCCCATATTCCTCATTTTCATATAATTGTGATCTTACATATAAAACATACCTTGTGGTATCAGAGGAAAAGTTATAATTTGCTGAAAGTCATTTCTCTATGCAGATCATTAATGCATATAAAGTTATGAGAATTGTGTAGTATGGTTGTAGCTAAAATATGCTGTAAATTGAGGGAATCAGCCAGATATTAGCTCCCCAGAGGCAACAGCAAGGAAAGTAACCAACGCCCGGGCGGGGTGTCTGCTCCCTGTTGGTGCCATGCTCACTAATGCTTCTTTCGGTCTCTCTTGGCCTCTAATCGCTTTCTCCTTCTGACCCACACAAACACAGGGGCAGCCAATCAATATCCCAGCCCATATGTTTGCCTTTAGTCCCCAGGAAAACCCCTCAGCCCACAGGGCTTGGCTTCTGCCCAGGCCTTAGCATGCTGGTCAGTGACTTGGGTGGTGGTTTCTCTTGTTTCACCTAACACTACCCAAAAGGGTATTTAATTACCCCTTCATTTAGTCTGAATGAAGGGTGCTAAGAACACCCAGCAACTTCGCTACAGGTGTGTAATTACCTATAGATCAAAGCTGCTTGTCAGGCAGCCATTAACACCTTCCAGCATAAAAATTATGAATACTAAGGACACTTAAATTTCATTATCTACTCTTGTAAAAGTGTGGGAATGACCATTTAAAGGATGGTAGCTCAATATTCAAAGCTCTTTGCCTAGTCCCTACCTATAAACCAGAAACTGATTTCTACCCACTTTACATCATAATGTTTTGCTTATGGACTACAAACACTCACAGCCTGCTATTTACCAACACATATAATTTACAAACACCAAAGCAGGTATCTTCCAGTTCACCAGACCAGAAACTGCAATATTTTGCCTTTTATAATCCAGTGACACCACTTTCCATCAGACCAACATCCTAATGTGACCACAAATACACATCATATTCTCTATGTACAGTACAGTTTGTTATTAGACAAAAAGAGCCTACAATAAAGTTTGAAGTATTATCATTCAACTTCTTTTTTTAAGCAACAGGGACACAAAAATGGTTAGATACATTAACTTTTCAAGTACCTTTTAAGCAATCAGAATTTTAAAAATGTTTTGATTGCATTGAAAACATGTTCTCAGATTAAAAACAGTATTTTCAGCATAAAACAAAAAACATCTGAACAGTTTAAAGGCTAAACTATAAGGGTTGCAAAAACACTGAAAAATAATTGGAGTAGCATGCACCCTTTTAGTCAGGATTTTTTAACTACCAATCAAGTACCAAGAATTTGACTAAATTTCTCCAAATCTTGTTAAAAAAATGTCCCTTGTCTTAAAAGTGAATCTGGCAAGTGTCTATACCACATTAACTTTCTTAGACACAGTTACGAGATGATCAAAATAAGTTTTATAAGAAAAGTAGATTGGAGCCTTAACTAGGGATGGAGCGCTGTCCATAATTAGTTATGAAGACTGAACTATGGCTGTATATTGCAGCTCACTGCCATAGCCTAAACACCCCTACCCTCCCATCTGGTCAAACAAGGAATGGTTTAAATACTGCAGTGTGAAGTCACCGCTTAAACAGCAAATCAGCTACAGCTGAGAGTCATTGGGGGAGCAGTTATAAGAGACAGTGCTGGACTAGAAGTAGCTTTATTATAGGGGAGAGATATGTCTGGGAGGGAGAAATAGAAACCATCTCTACCCGATATAGGAAATCCTGAAAACTGGGCTGGTGTTTGCTTAATCCTGCCAGGGTAGGGGACTACTTACTTTGAAGCCTAGGAACAAATAAATAATAACTGCTCTCTGCAGTCACTACAGAGATTGAGGGGCTGTTAGACTCATTTCTCCCCAGGTTAGAATACACACTCAAGCCTGCTAGAAAGGGGAAAACCTGAAGTAAGGAGAGGGCTAATATGGAGAGTATTGCTGAGAATTAGTGAGGTTAGACCTTTCGATCAGGGGTTCTCAAACTGGGGGTCAGGACCCCTGAGGGGGTCACGAGTTTATTATATGGGGGGTCATGAGCTGTCAACCTCCCTCCCAAACCCTGCTTTGTCTCCAGCTTTATAATGGTGTTAAATATATTTTTAAAAGTGTTTTTAATTTATACGGGGCGGGGGGTGTCTCACTCAGAGGCTTCCTATGTGAAAGGGGTCACCCGTACAAAAGTTTGAGAACCACTGGTCTAAGATCAAGGGAATCTCTGGATACTTGACAAAGAAATAGGGGAGGGGTGGAATTAGTTTTGTGTAATAACATCTGAAGTAAGAAACTAGGCATTACCATAAAAAGAGGAACCATTTGCTTACTGGAAGCAAACATATTGAAGTGGATATTGCATGGCACTCTTTTAGTGTTTGGCTTAAAATAAACTTGCTGGCGCTATCTGACTATATTATATAGTATGTTGCTGCCAGATGGATATCACATATGATGAGTTTCAAATGGTTACATTTATAGCCATGAAGAAGGAATAATAGTACCATTCTACTTACATGAGGATTCCAAAGCACCTTACAAGCATTAATTAGGCTTCACAACCACTCCAAGTACCCTCAGATTGTCATACACTCTGACTTGACAGATACAGAGTTTTGGCATCTAAAGAATTTTTTTTCCAGAAGTGACTGGTGAGAGTTGTTATAAGTCCAGTCTTGTCAGTATTCAGCACTATGGTACTGAAGGGAGAATATTGCGGCAGCAAACAACAGAAACATGAAAGGAAGCAAGATCACAGGAGAACAGTGAGGAAATAAAATGCTACTTAGCCTGGCTACAGACTTTGTTTTGCTTTTTTCTGAATCTCTGTACATCCTACTCAAATTCAAGCAACTGTCAGTGTTGCAGATGTATCCGCTGAGGTCCATATTTAGTGTATCTGGTATTCGTCTCTGCTGATTTTAAGCCATCAACTGGATGATTTGGGGCATCACTCTCACATATCTTTAGTAAAAAGGTGGTAGGTGGTTTGCCCATTGTGACTACCAGAAGCGGTTTTCTCTGCATCCTTAGTTAACCTCATTATTTAAAAAGAAAAAGCTACACAGAGAAGACACTGTCTTCAGTGCTACTAGTAGCTGTTGCAAGTGCTGAGTCTGTGCAGGAAAGTTGGGAACAGGGGATCTAAACTCACCCTAATGATGTTTCCACCTCAGATGGATGTTCCCATCCTAGGAGGTTTGGGATACACAACGTTTGATTAGTATCCAGGCTTTGGGGCATGTATTTGAATGGAAGATTTCAAGATTTACCTCAAGTATGCTTTCCATACATGGGGAGAATGATGATAATTTTAAATGGCTTACTCTAAATTAAGGAAATAAAGAAGAATTATATAAAATCTCAGTGAGGGAGAAAACAGAGTGTAAGATCCTCCATCTTGAATCCCCTCATAATCCTAATGAATAGGTAGTCAGATTTCTAACATTTCAAGATGCAATGTACAGAATATGGGATCATAGTTATGTATACCACAATCACAATTATATTGTAATCTTTCTGTTATAAAGAAATGTGATTTCACTTATCAGTGCAGTTTTAATGCTGCAGTCAAATGCCTCCATGGACTCAACTTTCCAAACAACACGCCTCAGATTCTTACTTCTCATTTATTTTGTATTACTGTATGAACTGCCTCAATGGGTTCCCTTTAGCACACTAGACCAAATAATGGCAGGGCTTTGCATTGATAATCTCTAGGAACCTGAATAAGGAATCCCCACCACTACCACATCCAAACCTTGATGGCAGAAACACTCTGCCAATGCAGGGCTGTGGTTGCCCATTCAGCCAGTACACTGCCTCCATGGAAGATACTGTACTGTTCAGAATATTCATAAGTGATCTGGAAAAGGGGGGCAAACAGGTGGTAAAATTTGCAGGTGACACAAAACTACTCAAGGTAAAGTCCAAAGCTGACTACGAAGAGCTACAAAGGGTTCTCACTGAACTGGGTGACTGGGCAACAACATGTCAGATGAAATTCAGTGTTGATAAGTGCACGTAATGCACACTGGAAAATATAATCCTAACTATACATACTAAATGATGGGGTCTAAATTAGCTGTTAGCGCTCAAGAGAGATCTTGGAGTCATCATAGCTGGTTCTGAAAATGTCTGCTCAATGTGCAGCAGCAGTGAAAAAAAAGCTAACAATGTTAGGAAACTAGTGCTACTATAGAAATCCACTATGAACTATTCATGCAGTTCTGGTTACCCCACCTCAAAAAAGATACACAAAAAGCAACAAAAATGATTACAAGTATGGTTCTGTATGAGGAGATCACTAGATCATTGCCCTGTTCTGTTCATTCCCTCTGAAGCATCTGGAACTGGCCACTGTTGGAAGACAGGATACTGGGCTGGATGGACCATTGGTTTGACCTAGTATGACTATTCTAATGTTCTTATAATGGACCATGGATCCATATTGTGACAAATCCACCCCTCATCCTTGCAGTGTAGCTTCCTGCAAGCTGGTATAACAAGGAGCCCTGTAGAGCAGAACAATCTGCAAATCCTAGCCCTGTCCCCCTGCCATAGACATCCTTCATCTGTTCGGAGCTAGACTAGTTCTACTGAGCTAAGGCACATGAAGAAGGAGGCAATGATTTAGCCAGTTATGAATAATGCCAGGTAGCACAGACAGCATGGTGTAATCGTTGTGCATTAGATAGTGAAACAAATATACACTGCTCAATTTATGCACTGCAGGAATACATAACAAAACCAACAGTCCTTGAGTTCAAAAACTGAATCACTCCCTAAAGTAAAACTTTTTATTTTAGCTTATAACTTTATCAAACACAGGTCTAAATCTCAAGGTTGAATTATGGGGGGAAATCCTTTCTATAAATATTTAAACATGACCTACAGTATATATATAAAGCCTATTTTGTCTTCCTTTTCAGTGGTGTTATTTCATCACAGTAGACATCATTTGCATGCATCAAGACTACACAAAAAAGGCAGAAAGAGAGAAGTCACAGATTTCAAATGAAAGCAGCTTGAATAATTAGTCACCGAGGCTGAAATGAAATCAATAATGTAAATCAATGTGACTTCAGTACAAATAGCTTGCTGGAGCTAGCATATTGTATACAAACACTTGTCACACCTGGGATCATTAATGTAGATATTGGGTGACCACTGACATTAAGAAAATGCTGAATAAATTACCAAATACAATTCTTACTTTCAATTTTTTAAAGCGGCCATTTGTTCCATTGACAACTTCAGCAAGCCTTTCTGGATAGCATTTGGTGTACTTAGAGGTAGGTGTCCAGTGGCACCTTAAAGACTAACAGAGGAGTTAGTCTGTTAGTCTTTAAGGTGCCACTGGACTCTGTTGTTTTTTGTGGATACAGACTAAGACGGGTACCCCTCTGATACTTAGAGGTAGGTATCCACTATGAAATCTTGATTTCAGCTACAAGAAGAGCTGCCAGCATTCTATCCTGCTTCTTATGGGCTAATTACTAAATATAATTTTTCAGATTATCTTCCATAGAGGGTTTTTTTTCTATTGCTTCCTTCAAACTACTCAGTGAATCTTTGTACCATCCAAACTTGGTATTTCTTTACATCAGAATGTGATGTGGACATATAAAGAGGATGTTCAGTAGATATATAGAGCCAACAAAAGTTTCTTCTATTGGTAACTAAAGAGCATTTTTGGTGCATTTATAGCCAGAGAGAGAGAGAGAGAGAGAGAGAGATCTCTGTTACTGAAATTCATAAAAAAACATTATGTCTACAATCAAACCAACACTGATATTTTTGCTGGTGTTTGACATGGCTCTTTGGAAGCTGGTTGTGCATCATTTCTTTACTGATATTTATTAAGTAGTTTATCAGAAAATATTTCACTGTAGCAACATTCCAGACTGATCCATTTTGGATTTCTAAGTGCAAGCCCCCTATGTAGTGAGGGAGACAAAATATTCTGCAATGAAGCAACTACAGATCCTATCAAAGGTGGCACAATGGTTTATGTGCTATGAATTTATACAATCCCTTGCATATTTGGGTGTCCTGGTGAGGAACAATGGAGGAAAAATTAGTTGCAAACATGTTTATGGATAACGAATTGTCTGTTCATATTTTCTGTGAACAAGTATATGAATGGTTTGTTCAGATGAGGTGATCTTATTCCTGCAGATACTACCATTTGTGCACTAGAATGTGTATCTGTGAACAATTATGAGTATTTGTATAAGAAGCTTTCAGTCTACTGAGTGTGTGTAATATATAGAGATCATATGAGAGAACTTAAAGGACTTATGGTTGTGGGAACAAGTGTAATAGACGGTGGAGATAGGCTACATCCCGAATGAGAAAACAAGACATTTTAAAAGAAAACAAAATAAAATATAACTGAAGAGTATTGAAGAGACTGTGTGGCGATTCATGCTCAAGGTGCAGTATGAGCTAGAGAAAGTGGAGAAAATTCTTGGACAACTCACCAATTAAAAACAAAGTGCTGAATTTAGCCGATCAGCTGTACAAATAATAATTTTAAACCATCTTTAGTCGTCATAGTGATTGGCTTTTCGGAGTCTCTCTATGGCCTCTGAAAGAATGTAAGCTCATTCAGGTACTAGACTCTCACACATTTATATTATCTTCTGGAACATGGGTAAAGCAAAATTGCCAAAAAACAGTGTTTAGCACCCTGGATCATTTTCAGTGCATGCATTGTGCTTTTCCGGGATGATGGGTAAACATCCTCCCCATAAAAAGACAAAAAGTAGGGGAATGCAGCAGGAAGAGAGCCTGAGACATAAGCCATTGTATCAGGGGCCTGGTATGAGGCAGGACTTGCTCACAGAATCTGGGAAGAACAGGGCTGATATTACAGAAATACACATTCCTAAGAAGTGCTAAGTACAGGGTACTTATGCAAACACATCCTGATATCAAGTGGTACCAGGATATCCCGAGATCAAGGATGGTACCTAAACATTCCCCAAGAATAACAAAAACACATTGACCCTTCCTAAAAGATAAGGTCAGGACGACAGTTTTTAACTTGTTTATATCCTGATATAAACATGTATCTCAGAGGGAGTATCTTTGGCCAGCCTAGGGGGCAGTGGGAAGTCTCACCACTGACTGAGCTGTGTCCATCGTAATGGGCATAAATGTCTTAGTATCCTCGTAGGGTTGCCAGGTGCTATTACTGTGCTTTGTCGACAATAAATCTGGCTGGATGCCTTCGTACCTTAACAGATCTTTTGGTCATTGGGCAGTTCGCTCAAGATCTGCTGTGCCAACTGTCTCTGAACAGAGCTGGGACAGCACACAGGGAGAACACACATGCATAGCCAAATATCTAACCACAGGGAGCATTTGGGATAGTCCACAGAAGTTACTGCTAGCTTTGCCCTCGTCCAGGTCTAGTGACAAAGAATTCCAGATGACACACACAGCCTGCTAGGATGTCAGCCAAACTGGACATTAAGGTTCATTATTAATGCTCTGATCTTGCATCAGATTTCACTAGTATGGATCCCTACACCCAATGGGGAACCCCAGTGAAGTTAACAGGAGCTCTACATGGACATGGGGTGGTGAGGTCTGAGCTATGGGATTCCAGTGCAGGATCAGGGCCTAATGGTAATAGTTTGTCCTGGCAAAAAATGGAAACATCATGGAAGGAAAATGCTACGTTAATTTTCATTTTTTCAAAAAGGAACAATGATGGGCAGAAAATAATTTGAATTCTTTTTCATGAAAATTATAAAGTTGACTAGCCTTTATTTTACAAATAAAATTCATAAATTAAATACAATTTCAAGGGGGGTAGCTCAGTGGTTTGAGCATTGGCCTGCCAAACCCAGGGTTGTGAGTTCAATCCTGGAGGGGGCCACTTAGGGATCTGGGTCAAAAATCAGTACTTGGTCCTGCTAGTGAAGGCAGGGGGCTGGACTCAATAACCTTTCAGGGTCCCTTCCAGTTCTATGAGATAGGTATAGGTTTTGTCATGGAACTCATGCCCATGACAAACTTATAGCCTTATTTCTAGGGAAAACAAGTGATATTCCTATGAATAATCATACCCTGTAGTCCTCTACTGTCCAAAAGGTTTGATGTTGCAAAGTGCAGTCAGTAAGACTAACAACATGTTTAAGTATTTTGCTGGATAGGAGGCCAGAGTTTTCAGCCCCTGGCAGATCAAAACAAGGACACACTGGGAAGAATGGGTGGTGCTTTTATCTCTACAACATATGACATGTAACTCTCCTGGGCCTTTCTACTTCTAGACAGTCCAATCTCCTATGCAATTGTGGATAATCTGATAGTGTTTCAGAAGCAGAGGGAGAAGATAAGAGCATGTCTCTGGCTGAAACACTGAGCCTGTTGTGAAATAAGATTGATGGACTGATATTCCATCTATGAAACAACAATAAGGATTACCACCTACAAGACAACAACTGGCTGCATTTGGCAGAATAACAAAATGCAGAATCAATAACTGTGTCAGATGAAAAGAGCTGTGTGTCTGTGAGACATGACTGATCCATCTGTAGTGCAGGCAACATGCCAGGAGCTTTACTTTCTATGGCTGAGAAAATTAATCCACCTGGGTCCAAATTCAACTTTGTAAATGGCTATAACTCCACCAAAGTCAATGGAGTTGCATCTGCTTACACCATGGCTAACACTGGTCCTGAGTTTTACACAATTAAGGAGAAAAATATCAGTAAAGAGTCCTGTGGCACCTTATAGACTAACAGACGTTTTGGAGCATGAGCTTTTGTGGGTGAATACCCACTTCGTCGGATGCATGTAGTGGAAATTTCCAGGGGCAGGTATATATATGCAAGCAAGAAGCAGGCTAGAGATAACGAGGTTAGTTCAATCAGGGAAGATGAGGCCCTCTTCTAGCAGCTGAGGTGTGAAAACCAAGGGAGGAGAAACTGGTTTTGTAGTTGGCAAGCCATTCACAGTCTTTGTTTAATCCTGAGCTGATGGTGTCAAATTTGCAGATGAACTGAAGCTCAGCAGTTTCTCTTTGAAGTCTGGTCCTGAAGTTTTTTTGCTGTAGGATGGTCACCTTAAGATCTGCTATTGTGTGGCCAGGGAGGTTGAAGTGTTCTCCTACAGGTTTTTGTATATTGCCATTCCTAATATCTGATTTGTGTCCATTTATCCTTTTCCGTAGAGACTGTCCAGTTTGGCCGATGTACATAGCAGAGGAGCATTGCTGGCATATGATGGCGTATATTACATTGGTGGACATGCAGGTGAATGAACCGGTGATGGTGTGGCTGATCTGGTTAGGTCCTGTGATGGTGTCGCTGGTGTAGGTCAGGGGTAGGCAACCTATGGCACGGATGCTGAAGGCAGCACACAAGCTGATTTTCAGTGGCACTCACACTGCCCAGGTCCTGGCCACCAGTCCGGGGGGGCTCTGCATTTTCATTTAATTTTAAATGAAGCTTCTTAAACATTTTAAAAGCCTTATTTACTTTACATACAATAGTTTAGTTATATATTATAGACTTACAGAAAGAGACCTTCTAAAAACATTAAAATGTATTACTGGCACGCGAAACCTTAAATTAGAGTGAATAAATGAAGACTTGGCACACCACTTCTGAAAGGTTGCCGACCCCTGGTCTAGGTCATTCTGGATCCTATCCCTACCCTCCATCATATCTACCTCTCCCCCCCAGCTTAGTGTCATCTGCGAACTTGCTGAGGGTGCAATTAATCCCATCATCCAGATCATTGGGACTGACCCCTGGGGCACTCTACTTGATACCAGCTGCCAATTAGACATCGAGCCATTGATCCATATCCATTGAGCCCGACAGACTAGCCAGCTTTCTATCCACCTTATAGTCCATTTATCCAAACCATACTTCTTTAACTTGCTGGCAAGAATACTCTGGGAGACCATATCAAAAGCTTTGCTAAAGTCAAGATATATCACATCCACCACTTTCCCCAGATCCACAGAGCCAGTTATCTCATCATAGAAGGCAAACAGGTTGGTCAGGCATGACTTGTCCTTGGTGAATCCATGTTGACTGTTCCTAATCACCTTCCTCTCCTCCGAGTGCTTCAAAATGGATTCCTTGAGGACCTTCTCCATGATTTTGCCAGGGACTGAAGTGAGGCTGACTGGTCTGTAGTTCCCCAGGTTCTCTTTTTTCCCTTTTTAAAATATGGGCACTATATTTGCCTTTTTCCAATCATCCAGGCCCTCCCCACAATCACCACGAATTTTCAACGATAATGGCCAATGGCTCTGCAATCACATGAGCCAATTCCCTCAGCACTCTTGGATGCAATAGATCTGGACCCATGGACTTGTGCATGTCCAGCTTTTCTAAATAGTCCTTAACCTGCTCCTTCATCACTGCGGGCTTCTAACCTACTCCCCATGCTGGGTTGCCCAGTGCAGCAGTCTGGGAGCTGCCCTTGCCTGTGAAGACCAAGGCAAAAAAAGCACTGAGTACTCCAGCTTTTTCCACATCATCTATCACTATGTTGCCTCCCCCATTCAGTAAGGGTCCCACACTTTCCCTGACCACCTTCTTCTTGCTAACATACCCCTAGAAACACTTCTTGTTACCCTTCACATCCCTTGCTAGCTGCAACTCCAATTGTGCCTTGGCCTTTCTGATTAAACCCCTGCATCCTCTAGCAATATTTTTATTATACTCCATAGTCATCTGTCCAAATTTCCACTATAGCTAAATAACATTTCCAAATTACATATCACTTCGCTCAAATCTAAGCATTTATACTCATCTGCATCACACTTTCCAGGCACCAACACAGAAGGAAATGTCCAGTCACCTCAAAGACATCTAAACAGTGCTAAGGTTTTTAAGGTTACTAAATGTTACTGTTCACAATATCTTATTTATCTTTTGAGCCAGCTATAAAAGGTGATGTTCTCATCTTCTTTACGTTTATCTTAGGTATCCCAAAATATTTTATATTTCCCTAGGTAACTGCAGTGATTGGTGCACTAGAAATATATAATGGGTAGCTTAGAAAGAGATGAAGGCAGAATCAGTCTGTAGATGTCCCTAGGCTTACTTTTGCAGAAAAGTATTTGTGAAGAAACCAGTCCTTTGAAATACACAACATGAAGCAATTAATAGACCGTTCCTGTACAAAAATAATATTGGAAAGGATAATTAACACCCAACCAAATATTTTTAAACACTATACATATACAGCTGCTTCTCCTCCATTCACAAATGCTTCCACCTGAATTTCTGTTAAGTGCTCTGGTAATGCTTAATTAAGGTATCCAACCCATTCCCAATTGCCATGCAATAATTAATCATTCACTATCTCTGACCAACTTCAACTGCTGATTCAACCTTAATTTTGCAATTTTGCCTCTTTAGGTGTTTTGGGCTAAGTTGCCAGGAAGGGAAAAGGGAGTAAAAAAATCATCCTTTATAACAGGAGCTTTGTTTCCACCTCAGTGATGTAGAGTTCCCATGTCACTCCATAATCCATTTAAGACAGCACTGGCAGCTTTCCATAAGAGAGGAAAACTAGGAATTAAATTGTACTTATCATGTGGTTCTCTGTGTGAAACTAGAGAGGATGGGATGGCACTTTATGCATTGAGAATGAGAACTATCTAACTGTCAGGTACATCAGAAATGGTAAATAATATATCTAGAAATCTGGTGTTTCCATACATCCCTTTGCTAAGAATATTGCAAGGGTTTACTTGAAATGCAAGATCTGCCTTTCAGACATAAAAAATTGATAAGCTTAAAAAATTCTTACCAATGGGTTGAATAAATATCCGTTGTTTGATGGGAGATTCATCCTGTTGCTGAAGTTTTCTAATTAGTGTTTAAAGAAGTTTACTTCTTTCCTAAAGGTCTTTGTTTCTATTTTGTGTTTTTTCCCTTTTATCTCTGCACACTTCTCCCTCTCCCCCCCCCGCCATTTCTGCCCTGTTCCGTTTTTTTCCACTTTGCCACTAGAAGGGGGAAAACAAAGTAAAGAGAGGAGAGAATCAGCAAAAAGATCAAAAACCTAGGTACAGAACATGTGCCTTTTGAAAAATGAAAAAATTGGATTTTCATTTTTTTCCTTCAAAAACTTAAACATGTCACCGGAAACTTAAAAAAAAACCCTATTCTCAACAATTGGCATTTTATTGACTAACCCTTTATGTCTGTATTGCTGGAGTGCATCAAAAATATCAAATTAAGACCATGACAAATATGGCTAAACTCTGGCTAAGTGTCAACAATTATCGCAGTAAACAATTTCAGCCAATAGAAGTCTCTGTGACAACTCTTACTTTTCCATTTAAAGCTGTTTTAAGTGCACATTAGAATGGACCTTAGGTTGGTAACATGTATTGACTTCAAAGCTCCATTTGTAAGTAGATGAATACAAAATTAAGCCAAAAGGCCATATTTTGTGTAGATAATGGAGAATGTTCTTTGACTAAAATTAATTTTTTGCTGTTGTATCACTCCTTCCTTGTATATAAACCCCATGGCACCTATTGTCAAACTAATCTGGCCATTCAATGTCTCATTACTTAATTGTTAATTTTTAAATGAGATCATTTATTTTTTATTACAGACCAAGCATATAGAATTTATAATCTGTTTTCTCCTCAAAGGTAAAATAACTTGGAATAGGTATAAAAATGGAATTAAATCAATTTTTTATTCTGCTACATTGTTCTTGCTCCTATTCTATAATTAATAATATAAGAGGAATATGATATTAAAGGTATAAATCTTGCAGTCTTTACTCAGGCAAAACTACTGTTGAGGTACATATTATACAGATAATAATATAATGTCTCTTTAAGTGTGTATGTTTTATATAAATTTGTTTTTCTTATTTAACTAATCAGCATCAAGGCCCCAGTTGAGCATGGTAATTAACCATGTGAGTAGACTCATTGACTTCAGCAGGATTCTTAAATGCTATGCTTAAGTTCTTTGCTGAACCAGAGCCCATATTTGCAACTTTCTTCACCAGATATTAAAATATTCCCCTTCTCAGGAGGAGAGCATCTGTCAGCCTGCCAAGTATTCACAAATGATTTGGATTTAGAGGAAAGAGAGCTCCTATGATCAAATCCAAGAGAGCTGCAGCCCTCATTGGCCTCACTGAAAGTTGCAGGTGCCCAGCAACTCTCAAGATTTGACTGCTAGATCTGGTCCCCAAAACAACTTCCTACTCCTTCTCTGAGATTCCCGCATGGCTCTTCCCCTTGTGATCCCATATTTACCTGTCCATCATATCCATCTGAAGTCCTTAGCAGAGAATCTGCCAATAGGGTTCACTACACAAACACCACTAGATCTTTTTCTAAGTGCAGAGTTCCCTTACCCTGATTTCTTCCCTAAGCTACTTGGGGTATCTTCTCTCCTCTCCCTGCCTTGCAGAGGCAAGACACCACCAGGATAATCAAGTATCCAAGTTATCTATATGTTTATAATAAGGTATCCTTGCTTTCTTGAAGAAACATTACAGACCTGCCTTTCAGAAATACTGAGCACCCACACTCCCATGTTGAACTGCAGGTGCTCGGTTTCTCTATACATCAAGCATCTCATGAGCATTTACAGGGATCATGCAGGCAGTAGGGGCTGCAAACCAAGGTATGTTCGAGATACAGGGGAAAGGATTTTGTCCTCTCCATCTTGTAGATGGAGTGCAGGTACCAAGGTATGTTCAAAAACTGAAGGAAGAGGAAGAGACTGACTTGAAGGAGAGGTGATCTCAGAGGGATACCATCAGTTACTTGGGTGTGTTCAGGATTGGGGAAGGGAATCTATATTGAGGCTTAGGGAAGGTGATAATATTCAAGTCTGTGAATGCTTTAGGCTCCAGTCCAGCAAACCACATAAGCATATGATTAACCTTAAAGCATGTGAGTAATCCCACTGAATCCCATGTGTCATAAACAGATAGTTAAGGGTTAAGGTCTCTTTTACCTGTAAAGGGTTAACAAGCTCAGTAACCTGAGGACCACCTGACCAGAGGACCAATCAAGGGACAAGATAATTTCAAATCTCTGTGGAGGGAAGGCTTTGTCTGTGTCCTTTGTTTGGATTGCCATTCTCTCTTTGGATTTAAGAGAGGCCAGACATATTCTTCAAGTTCTCCAAGGTTTCCTGAAGTATTTTCTTCTATTCAGTATAGTGAGTATTAGAAGGCAGTTTAGTCTTATAATTAATTTCTACATTTGCAATTGTGTGTTTGCTAAAGAAATATCTTTATTTCTGTTTGCTGTTACTTTGATTATTCTGAGAAAGGAAGGGAGGGGAAGCCTCTCCAGGTTTATAAGTTAGACCCTGTATTTTTGCATCCTGGTAATACAGAGATAGTGTACTTTTTTTTCTTTCTTTAATAAAATCTTTTCTTTTTAGAACTTGATTGATTTCTTCCCTTGTTTGGATTTTCAGGGGAAGGAGAAGGGGGAAAAGTGAATCCCTCTTTGTTTTGATTCAAGGAGTTTGAATCTGTGGGTATCTCTCCCAAGGACAAGGGGAGGGGGAAGAAGGTGGAGGGAATGGATTATTTCCCTTTGTATTAAGATCCAAGGAAGTTGGGATCTGTGTTCCCCAGGGAAAGTTTGGGGGAACAGGGAGTGTACTAGACACTGGAATTTCTAGTTGGTGGCAGCGTACCAGATCTAAACTAGAATTTTAGTTTAGAGGAGCCTATGCAGGTCCCCATCTTGTGAACGCTAAAGTTCAAAGTGGGGAATAAACCTATGACACCATGGAAATCACTTAAAGTTAAGCATGTACTTACGCGCTTTGCTGAATCAAGACCTTAAGAAGCGATGAAATAGAGAAAAGTTACCTCTAAGTCTACATTTAAACAATGAGCTGTCTATAAAAGGGGGTTAAATATATTTACCTCAAGTACATCAAAGGGTAAATTTAGTTGATGTTTGTTTAAAAATATTCAAATACTTGAATGAAAAATACTATGGAAATGCAGCTGGTATTATGATTTGCCGGCTTAGAACAGTGTTGAATTTGACCCAATATTTAATGACTGTATTTGGTTTTCAGAGGATTTGCACAGCACGTATAGTTCCAGGAAAGTGCAAAGCTAACCAGTATATATATGGAAAATGTCAAGAATGATTTGTTTAATTGTTCAAGGTTGAATGGACCAATTATAAGAACATTTTGTCTGCAAATGCAGAATGTTCATCCACCTTCAGGCAGAAGCTAATAACGACTTTGTTTCTAATACTGTTTTCATGCACCATAAAGGAAAATTTGGATCACTGTTGTCCATATTCTCATTGATTCAGTAACGTTGTCAGTGATTAAATAGTTCTATAATTTAACAGGTAATATGCTGCATAAAATGCATGGGTTATAGGAGGAAAACTTTTCATAGCCCTGCAGATATCTCAACAACTGGATGTAATCAGGATTTATATTACATGTTGTAATTCTTAATTATATACTTTGCCTTCAGAGCCATGTAGAGATAAGTGTCCATAGTGCATTGTATAAATGTAGAAATGATCCCAGCCTAAGATTTTATAATCCAAAGCAATGTCAGAAATGCATCTGACAGCACTAGCATGTGTGATCTTCTAAATGGTAAAAATATATTCTAAATTAAAGCTATATGCAGTTACTTAAAGGCTCTTAGTAACAACTGTGAAACTGCATAGCAATGTATATTTTTGAAACTCCATCACATTTGTTCTATTTCTGCATTCTGTCATTGTTAGGAACACCCGGTAAAAAAGGGACCCTGGTGGCTCCGATCAACACTGCTGACCCAGCCGCTAAAAGTCCCATCAGCGGTGCAGAGGGACCGAGGCAGGCTCCATGGCTCCTCTGGCTCCACATGGCTCCTGGAAGTGGCCACCTAAGGTAAGCGCTGCCCAGCCAGAGCCCACACCCCAAACTCCTTCTCTCACCCCAACCCCCTGCCCCAGGTCGGAACCCCCTCCTGCACCCTAACTCCCTCCCAGAGCACACACCCCGCACCTTCTGCCCCAGCCCTGAGCCCCCTCCCACACCCAAACTCCCTCCTGGAGCCCACACCCGCTCCCGTATCACAACCCCCTGCCCAGCCCTGAGCCCCCTCCCACACACCAAACACTTCATCCCAGAGTCCACACCCCCAGCTGAAAACTGCACCCACTCCCGTACCCCAACCCCCTGCCCCAGCCCTGAGCCTTCTCCCACACCCCAAACCCCTCATCCCCGTCCCCACCCCAGAGTCGACACCCCTGGCTGGAGTCCTCACCCCCTCCCATCCCAACCCCTACTCCAGCCCAGTGAAAGTGAGTGAGGGTGGGTGAGAGCGAGTGACATATGGAAGGGGGATGGAGTGAGTCAGGGGTGGTGCCTCAGAGAAGGGGTGGAGCCTAGGGAAAGGAGTGGGGCAAGTGTGTTCAGTTTTGTGCAATTAGAAAGTTGGCAACTCTAATACTTGTGGATTATCAAAATATCTAGGGCACAGCTTTTGTTTACAGATATGAGGCAATGTAGTCTGGAAGTTAGAAGATTAGGAGTCAGATGCTCTGGTCTTGATTTCTGATTCTTTCACTGAATGGGAAAGACCTTAAGAAATTCATGTTAACATCTCTGTATGCCTCTGTTTTCACATTTATAAAATGAACTAGCAATGCCTTGCCATTGTGCATATTAGGATCTTCAAATAAAAGAGGCTTTTTGTGTATGCAAAGTATGACAGTGATAGAATTTAAATAGAATTACTCATCGACAAAAACCTCCTCCCCCTCCAAAAAAACCCCAAAACCCAATTTCTGTACCTGGTATAAAATACCCCCCATGTCACAGCCCATTATTCCTGTATAATACTCATTGAACCCTATCACCTGCCAGATAAACTAAAAGGAAAATTCTAGCCCAGGCTGCCATGTCCAGTTCTTAAATCACAAAACTTTGAGTCAGGAGATCTGGTTTTATTCGTTTCCTTCCACTAACTTAATCTAATCTTGGCTAGATGACTTCATTTCTGTTCTTCAGATTCCTCATATGCAAAATATTTGCCATGCTTCTCAGGGTTATGGTGAAACTTAATTAATTGATGCCTGAGACCTTTGAAAGGAAGGCAATCGAGAATCACAAGTATTTATTTGTAATGATACAGGACTGCTCCTAGAAGATGCTCCATAAAGTTTGTTTCTGAACAAACTTGATTCCGTCACTCTGAGAGGAAAAGAGAGCAACCCTTCATGACTGTGCAAGAGTTTAGCACTGGTACCTGTGTAGCTCCTACTTTAAAATACATCTGCAATGGAGAATCCACCAGGCCGTATCTGATCATGCCAAGCTTCCCTGAACGATTTGAGTTCCAGAGAACATTTGCCTTTGACTCTGTTCCTCAAGATATAGGACAGACCTGGTTAAAACCAGCTCCTCCAAAAACAACATCTCCTAAAGAAACTGAAAAAGCTAGTCAGTGTCGGTGTATATGAATACATGTTCACATTACAACAGTTGTTATATTGTGTTGTAGAAAGTAGTTGGAAAATAAGGACACAATATAAGGTAGCTGCAAGAAATAAATATTAATTCATTGCAAAGGGACTAAAAGGAAGCAGAATACTATGAAATACAGGTATTCCATTTCACCCTGTGAGTAGAGTATATGTAACTCTAAAAGTTTAAAGCATACTGTATCTTGGTAAGTAAAGATTTCCATTGTACAGAGCTCCTTCACAAATATATGTATATATATTAACTGAGACTGACAGTGTTTAAAAATATTTAATATGGATTTCAGATAATCAGTTGTGTTCATCATTACAGCAAAAGGGGTATTGTTCAGATAATGTCTTACCTGAACTCAGATCACTCTGTTAATTCATATTATCTCTTTAAATCTGGTACTTAGGCATCTTTATATTAAATGTTAAAGGTTATATAAGCAGATGAAAAGGAAAGAAAAAATATTGCAGAACCCTTTCTTAACAGGCAATAAAAAATTTGGATGATTTCACTATTAAATTTCCTTTATCAGACCCTTAGGAAATTTAAAAAGTCATCACATTTTGAGGGTTTTTTATGGCTTCTGACATTTGTAGTGATAAGAATATAATCCAATAGTTTGGAAGGAGATAATCAACTGTTGAGGTCAAATAAGACTTCCACCTCCCACTTCTCCGTATTCACAGATTTTCTGGATGATAGGAAGAGGATTTTCATCAAACAGCAATTTTTATGGGATTAGTACACTCAGCTTTCAACTCACCAGCCTCTCACATTGGACCAAGTTGCTATTTTTCTTGTCTGCTCATCTGTTTACTCTCGCAGTGTCTCAAACCCCCTTTGGACAAATTCTGATAATTTGCAGAATGCTAATGGACCTTATGTCAGAAATTTATTTAGTGGATTTATTGGTAAATGACTAGGAAGTAAAGGTCAATTGGTTTCCTTTTGTGAAGGATTTCCATTTCTGGACATAGTCTATAAATGATAAACTATGATAAATCTACATCTTTTTAAAGGGATTAAAACTACTATATATATTTGTTATTAGCTGTCAGCTAATCCTGCCCTTCAGACCAATATGGCTATCAACATTGGATTCTGTGGGGCATTTTGCCCTCTCTTGGCAAATTCCAATTCTTTAATGCTTCACATTATTTAGTTTCATTATTTTAACAGCAAAGTGTAGCCTGTAATCAATAAACAACGCTTTTATCTTAATCATAGATCCTGTATTCATAAATATGCAGCTTTTCAGCCTCCTGGGATGCTGTTTATGATTTTTTCAGTGTATGGCAAAAAATGGAATAAAATCCATTTAGGCCCTGATTCAACAAAGCACTTAAGCACATGCTTAAGTCCCATGATTTCAATTATAGCTAAGTCAGTGCTTTTGTGTTTTGCTGTACTGGGGGGTTAAACACTTAAACACTGTCAGATAGGTGACAGGTTAGATTAATATTGAAGGAACAGGCTTCTGCCTCTTTAAAAGTTATAGAAGTTCCAGTCTATAGCAGCACTGTTTGAGATTAGGTCAAATTTATTATAGTGGTGCTGGAGCTCCATTATAGTTAAGATTGCATCCTGAGTTCTATTTAAATGTCAACCTTTCTTAATTATCTAAAATCAACATACTCTGAGTTCTTTGAAAGTTGGTGTCCCTCAGGAGGGTTCAGAGTAGGCTAGTGACCCAAATTTGTAGTCATTTCAGCCTGAGATTCCAGAAATATAAGCCCCTCAAAACAGCCATTTTTAAAAAAAGTTTCTAGGTGAGCTTTTATTTGCCAGAGCTACCAATCAAATTTTTGATAAGTTATGAGTCAACATGACCTCAATCTTTCAAGTTTTGTCTGCGGTAGTTTATGGCACTCATTAAATCTTTGGGGGATCCAAATTGAGAACAGTATTTAAGAAAAGGTATATTTTTTACACTGCAGATGCACTGATACAGAAAAAAATGGCTAGAGAATTTCCATTCCCGCCATTTTATATGCTTTAAAGCATGACTCTTTGTTAGAGAATGAGCAGGCTGACCCAGAGGCGGATTGAGTAAACGGGCTTCTTTACTGCGGTACTTGTTGAGGAAGCACTGAATTAGTTACAGCACAGTTTTTTCATTTAAGTTAGTATGTAAATGCTTGCATTTACTATAACACTCTTAAAGCCCTTATTGACAAATATGAACGCTCATACAATGAATATGAATAGCTATATACTGAAGTGGGTATTCACCCACGAAAGCTCATGCTCCCAAACGTCTGTTCGTCTATAAGGTGCCACAGGATTCTTTGCTGCTTTTACAGATCCAGACTGACACGGCTTCCCCTCTGATACTTGATACTGAATATTATTATCCCCCCCATTACTGTTTACAACATTAGCATATTCTAAAGATAATTTTTACTTTGAAGATACGTTTCTTTGCAATAACTGCAGCCAGTTTGCAGGAAAGGGAGGAAGGGGCCATGACCCCAAGCTCATTTATGTAGCTGGGAAAGGAAAGGAGGGTACCTTTTAGATCCCACATTCCTTATGCAGCTGCAACTCTTATCAATCCTTAACAAGGAGATGGGAAGGGAGAGGGATAGTACTTTATCTATCCTGCCCATGCTTCTACTCCCTAATACCATGTCAGCACACCAGACGTTTCCCAGGTCTCTACTTAACCCTTACATATCCCAACACGCTTGTAGGAGCTCTAAAATCCAAATGGTTCATTGGATTGCTTTGAAATTTGATGTGCCTCGTGGGGGTGCAGGGTAACATTAATGATCCAAATTTGGGATCATGTTAGAGGTTCCCAACTTACAGAACCCCCCCAATCCAGTTTCCTTCTGCTGCCTTGTACTTAGGTTTGGAAATATTACATTTTTATCAGTAAATGTCAGTAAACATTGATTAAAGCAGTACAAACCTTTAATAGTGTTAGATTAACTCCTTTGGATGAGAGTAAATGGGTTGTAAAAGGAGGTGAACATTCAGCAACTGTAAGTTTGGCAGAGTAAAGTTGTGTGTGTTAATGGGGTGTGTTGGCACATTGCTGAAAGACGGCAAAGTTAAGATGGCACCGAATCTGGTTCTGTGCTATTCCTCAGCACAATACTGTGGCCCTGTGTGGTGTCATTCTCCTCACACTAAATTGGTTGATGTCAAATTGAATTTGATCATGCATATTATCATAGGCACCCTGCGCCCCACTCCTATCCCAGGGCTACCAGTTCTGAGCAACATAACTCCTCTACACACTCGTTGCACCGAGTCTACAGCCAGACTGGTGGAAAAGCGACATGCCAATCCAGGTTTCCCACTGTATGCGGACATTTTCAGTCAACCCAGAGCACGATTTATCTTGAGGAATCCATTGTGGTCTCAACTGCCAGATCGGAATCTCTCAGAGTGGTTGGCAGAGTGGTCAGTGCAGAGAGTGGTTGGCGAAAGACTTTGTAATGGTTTCCCTGCCACTGATCCAACAGTTTGCCTGGATTTGACCTTCCACATCACCTTTGGGCTCTGCTGAACAGGTTCTGATCTGGTCAAAGAATATGCACAGCCAGAGTTTACACATGGGATCTCTGTGATGACCCACTTTGTCACTATGGTCTCCATCAGTCAATGGCATATGTTGTCAGTGAGTGTCAACTGACTAGATTTCATGGGGGCCTTAGGACCCTTTGTTGTGCTGATGAAGCTGCTGTTGGGAGAACTCTGCATTTCCTGGTTTTCAGAAGTTTGAGTTTTGCTCAGCATCCTGCAAAGGGATGACATATCACCAAGTAGTTTTAACTCTGTTAATGTAGTTTTTTGCCATTTAATTATACTTATGTTTTGTCACTAACAGTCTTAGATCATGATAAAAAAAATGCTTAAGTGTCACATTAGCAAGGATAGTTGGATAATGGGAGGACTTTAACTACAAATGGGAAAGGTGATAATTGGGCAATGATGGTACCAACATAAATGTAAACCATCCTGGATGGATCACGTATATGACAAATACAGGCACAAATGAGCATATAAGGAACACAATTTTTAATTGTCCTTATACATGGTTTTATGGAAGGTAGATCTTCCTACCTATCTGCTAAAAAACTCTTCATCTCTTTTGACAGAATTACAGGTCTGGTTTATAAAGGCCACTGTGTTGATATACTATACTTAGATTTCTCCAAGGCATTTGACTTAGTACCACATGACATCTTGATTAAAAAACTGCATTATATGGAACTGACAAGGCACACATTAGGCAGATCAAAAACAGTCTCACTGACAGATCTCATAATGTAGTATTAACGGGGAGATATCAATGAGCAGATCATTTCTAAGTGGGCATCCTCCAGGTTTTTTGTCCAAAACTGTTTTATATTTTTATCAACAAGCCAGACAGTGATGCAAAATCTTTGCTGGTTAGTTTTTCAGATTACACAAACTGTTGGTAGTAAATAATGAGGCGCACAGGTTGCTGTTAGGCAGTGATCTGAATCATCAGGTTAAACAGTTGCAAGCCAAGACAATGCATTTTTATACAGCCAAATACAAGTAATACATATTGGAAACACGAATACTGTAATACCTACAGAGTCTCTGTCTTGAAAAATGGTGACCTAGAGAAGGGTATAGAGGTTTTTATAGACAATCATCTCAACATGAGCTCTCAGTGCAATACCTTGGCAAAAAGGGCTACTGTGATCCTTGGATGTACAAAAGGAGACTATTAAATGGAAGTAGGAAAGTGATCTTGCCTCTGTACATAGCATTAGTAAGACTGCTTCCAGAATATCGTGACCAGTTGTGGTTCACACTTCAAGGAGGATGTGAAAATACTGGAGAGGGTTCAAAGGAGGGCCGCAAGTGATTCACAGGCTTAAAAGCAAGCCTTATGATGTGAGGCTTTAGGAGCTCATTTTATTCAGCTTATTGAAGAAAAGGTTGAGAAATGACTTACTCGCTGCATATAGGTATTTACATGTGGAAAAGAGGCCTGGTAGCAATAGGGTTTTTAACCTTGCTGAAAAAAGCGTAAGACGATCCAGTGGCTAGAAGCTGACGTTAGATAAATGCAAGCTTGAAATAAGATGCATGTCGTATCTGTGAGGGTAATTAAACATTGGAACAGACTATCGGGGAGGTGGTGGATTTACCATTACTGGAGTCTTTAAAACAAGATTAGATACCTTCGGAAAGATAATGCGTAATCCAGTTTCTGGAAGAAATTCTGTGGTCTCTGTTTGCCAGGGGTCTGGCTGGAATGTTTTAGTGGTTCCTGTGGCCTTGGAATCTGAGAGTCCCCTTAGTCCTCCCCTTCCTTCATGAGTATTGCCGTCGGCATGCTCACAACACTAGCACTTCTGCATTAAAATAATGACTATAATCAAACCTCATGCAGATGGGTTTCTGTTAATCACTTGCAGGAAAAGAATGAATTTTTCCCCGGATGCACAGTCGGGTAGATGTATTCTGGTTTTTCAGGGTGTTTTCTCCCCCTTTCCTCTGAAGCAGATTGGCTACATCTGGAGACTATAAAGGACAAGGGTCTGCCCTAGTGGACACCAGTGCATCCATGACCGCAAATCAAGGATGGCCTTGAGGCGGTAGTCAGCGAGCACAGATCAGAGTAGTTGTTAGAGCCAGCATTAATAGCCAAGAGTCAGAGTCAGGCTGGGGTTGGAGGCCAGAGACCAGAAAGCAAAGTGAAGTCTGGCAGTACAGCAAGATAGAAGTCTGCGTGGTTTCCTAGACAACTTCCTGAGGCACCCTCCAGGGTTAAATAGTGAGCATGGGCCAATCAGAAGGTTACAGGGTGCTGCTGCTCTGGCCTCCATTAATGCCTAATCTCTACAGTGGTCCTTGGATGCAGCTCTGCATGGCCTCTGAGGGGTGATGTGGGTGCACCAGCTGTTTCAGGTTTCACAGACCCAGGTTCTAGTCCCCTGTTGCCTTACAGAGCCAGGACAACTGTACTAGTGGTCTTAGGTGGTACAGAGGATCCTCTTTTTAGATGCCTCATTGCTGTGTCTTGCTCACATACGCAAGATTATACTGATCACCAGGTTTGGAGTTGGAAAAAAATTTTCTCTAGGTCAGATTAGCTGTATTAGCCAATATCCAATAGACGACTTGGAAGAACCATACTCTCAGGATGCTTTGCACTTATGTTAAGCTTTATTGTGGAAATATACTAATGTAGTAGGTAAACTTTCAATAACCTCTGTTCTGTGTATGTGTAGGAAACAGAACGCATGTTCTGTTAAGGAATTTATATATGAATTGTTGCTAGGCACCATGAGGACAAAACAGTTCCTGTTACTATTGTCTGATGCTATTTGTACTGTTTGGTTTATTAATATCTGGAATGTTGTTGTGTGTGGTTGGTATAAATGTCTCTCTATTTCGGAAAATAGATAAGTTAAGGTGAGTAAGGTGCATTAATCTTCTCCTTGTCCTAACCAAGTACAGTATAATTCTAAATCAATTTCAGTTCATACTTTGGGACAGATTAACTGCTGCAAGACTGTCTTAAAAAGATTGGTATGTGTGAACCTCTCTGTTTGTCCTGATCGATCGTTTAGAACTGATTGAGCTGAGTTAGCCAACGTTTTATTCATCAATAATTTAAACTGAACCCTAACATCCAGGGCCTTGGTCTTTTTGCCTTCTACTGCAACATGGGGCATGGCTCATTTGCTGAGGTCACCTGTGCATATCTCACCTACTATTCCCTGCCATTACAGGGACTTCGGACATTGATGGCACCCGGGTCTCTCTCATCCTCTGCCTGTTGCACATAGTTTGGTCTCCTGGTGACTGAAATACTTTAGCCTAATTGATGAGTTTGGGCTTAAAATAGGGATATCTGGGTGGGAAATTAATGACCTGTTATACAGGAGGCCAAACTGGATGATCTCATGGTCTCTTCTGGCTTTAAACTCTATGAACCTATTCCCAAATGCTTAATGTTAAGCATGTGTTTAAATGTGTTTTGCTGAACTGGAATTAAAGTTATTGTAATTGACTTTGAAAGAGGCATTATTGTATCACAGCAGTTGACTAAGCTGCTGCAGTTTTAGGACTAATCAGAAACTTTTTTTTATGGGGGCTGAGTGCCTTCCCTTCAAAATCCAGGTCACTCTGGGGACAGAAGTGAAGATGGGAGCCATCTTGAAAGGCAGAAAAGTGAGGCATCAGATCTCTTGTCCTGAGCGTTGCAGGGGAATGTCCTGGAATTTAGCCTAAGCAAAGAAGAGCCTGAATGAAGAGGTTTCACCTGGGACAAGGCTTGCCCTGACAGGGAAGGGCCTGAACGTGGAACTCACATCCCTAAGGTCCTAGTTGGGAAAGACTGTGTGTTTGTTTCAGTGGAATCACCAGGATTCAAGTTGATCTAGAATCAAAGGATCTTATGATCACTGACTGTTTAGATACTTTAATTGTATTTGTCCAATTCTATTTGTGACTTTATTTAATTAAATTATTTTATCTCAGGCAGACTCGAAGTAAAGGTCCTTGTTTCTTTTGTTGGCCCTGCCTGTGAGTGTCATTCCTAGCTGAGCACATCCAGGGCTTTGATGCCTATTTGGGTATAATAGTTGGAACTCCTACAGTGCTCGTCCCTGTGGGTTGTAATGTGGTTATCATAGCTACTGACCCTAACCAGTTTTTGTACACAAGTGCGCATACAGTCTCAGGCCTATCAATGACAAGAAGGGGTTGGTTATGTGATTTATGGAAAATGTCTTGGCTAAAATCCAGTGAATAGCATTCTCCAGCTCTGAATTCTTTCCTCAAAATCGAAAGTTTCATACCCAAGGCAGCCACATAGTAATGGAAGAAATTGATTTTCTGGGGGATGTGGGTGAAAATTTTCCACAAATGTGTAGGGAAGGGCACTTAAACAGTGAAAATCTGAATTTTAAAAAGACCTTTTAGTCACCTGTGATGAAAAGGTCACATTTAGCATTAGGGATTTTTCCTGTACTCAGCAGCCAGTAATGGATGACTATAACTGAATTTCAAGATTCCAGCTCAACAAGAACATGGAAATTAATTGTGTCAGTCAGAAAGTGATTTGTTACAACCATCTGTTTATATTAGAGAGTTTGGAATGATGACGATGATGATAATAATGCTTTGCACTTGCATTGTGCTTTTCATTTGAGGATTTCAAAGTCCTTTACAAACATTAATAATAAAACTTCAAACAGCAGTGAAGCCTCACAACCTCCCTGTGAGGTAGGTAAAAAGCAGCTGGAAAAAATGAGCCATGGAACTGTTGCATGACCTGCACAAGGTCACTCAGTGAATCTGTGACAACATAGGGAATAGAACCCGAGAGGCCAGGCTTTTCTAACTTTTCTAACCACCAGAAAGGGCAGACTCAGATAATTTCTTCTCTGTATTATGAAGATATGTGGAAAATCCTATGTTTATGAAAAAATAAAAGTGTAAACATTTCCTTAGTAAGTAAAATTAGTTTAAAGTGATGATTTTGTGCTTTTATTTTTTCAGCAGCTATTTATCAATGCAAAGGGACACCAAATGTCCACTGCTTCTTTTTCAATGAGATTTGATGGTTTTGTGCCTTTGAAAAATCGCATCTCAACCATTGAAAAAATGTTTTAAGGCCTTGATTCAGGAATGCACTTAAGCACATACTTAACTTGAACAAAAGTTGGAAATTCCCCTTCATCAATCAGTTATAATTATTATTTGCACTATTGAAACTGTTTTTTCCAATGTATTTAAGTAATTTTTAAAAAAATGAAGACTAAATAAAGTTTAACATAAAATAGCTGAATGTTGCTTCACAAAACAAAAGTAAATTAATATAATATATGTACATTAATGTAAAGATCAATTACTGCCCTCACAGTGGTAAGAAAATACAAGGTGACACTCTCAAGAGTGACTGACCAACTTTCTGTCATAAATGCTGCTTTCAAGTTAAAACCATTTTTGCTTAGAGGGAAAATCACAAATTTCTAGGTCTAACTGAAACTGATTTTCATACCTGCCATTTTCTTTCCTTCAGACCAGGAACTAGGTCCTTAAAGGGGCCAAATTGACCAAATTCTTGCATTAAAAAGAAACCTGTGTGATCTGAACAATTAATTTTCTCTTAATTTCATGAGCTTTTAAATTGAACACTCTACCATTTTCATCTCCTCAAAAGTTCTGAAAAATCTCAATTCTTGACATTTTCCATACAGTTTTAAATGATTTGTCCTAGAAATTTTCTTCATCTATCTAAGTTTACTGTTTTCCACTTAGCCCTACTCCAAAAGTCCAGCTCACTTGAAGTGTAGACCACCTCTGCCATCCATTCACCATGATGCTGCAACACTCTGGGAAGTCCAACAAATAGAGGGAACTGAACATCTCCCATCCACCAGGACCTCAACAACGTCCCTCACCAGCACTTGAGGTCACCCAAGCACTTTTGGACCCCTGCACTTAACTTTGACAATGTGACTTCAACCTGATAAAGCTTGGGAAGCCAAATGGAATTCACAAGAAGTCACAAACACCTTATAGAAGACCCAACACAGCAGATCTCTGCCTTCAATTTTCTGTGAAGCATATGGGCAACCCTTAAACCACATCCGCACAAACCATGGCAGATGTGGATACTTGATGCACAAATGGAGAATTCAAAACTCTCCAGTGTGTGACTGGTCATCCAGAACAGACCATGGAACATATAATGACTCAATGCCCAATTCACAAATACAAAGGAGGTATCACAGCTATATACCCCGCTACTCCTGATGCAATTATCTGGTTTCTTTGCTCCTCTGATCTGCACCTGCAGCTCAGCCCCTGCAGCTCCTTTTATCTGAGCCTGTGTCACTCTGGTTGTCCACTTCCCCGTAGCCTTTCTAGGCAGGCCTGGAGGACCCACCTTCACTGCTCCTTTTCTGGGGCAGAGTGTGGTAGGATTGCAAGGCCTCCAGCAGGGGGCCTCGAAGGGCCTGGTACACCCCATCACAGGAGGACATACATATAACTTTACTAACTCTGAGGACACAATGTATTTTGTGAAATTTATCAGCTTCAGGAACTAACATGGATGCTGATCATACTGAATCTGAGGTGGTTAATTAATGAAGGGAACATCAGATATAGACAATTTCCTGGGAAACTATTATATTTAATTAGTTTGTTTCAAACACAAAATGCTTTATTTAGTAGGACGTTGTTTTCAAGGACTGGATGTAACACTCATTCTTTTGTATAACGTTCCTAAGTGAAACAGTTTCTTCCACCACCACCCCTCCCCCCAGTTATCACATGAAGTCCAAGCACTGGAGGTGGCCTGGTAATTTCAGAAAGCACCATAAAAAGAGTGTTCGTGCTTTAATTGCACAGCACCCTATAGGACCAGATTGTGTTTTGGCCCAGACTGGGGACAACATGGTGCTTTGTTGTCCCATGAGTAGTTCCTGGAGGCATTGAACTTCAGACATACATAGTCTTGCAAACTCATTTTCAGAGTTCCACACACCACTGTACAAAAACACTGACCCAGGAACCTATCTTCGCAACAAAGCCTGATGCCAACTCTGTCCACAAAGCTATTCAAGTGACATCATCATAGGACCTAATCACATCAGCCATGCCATCAGGGACTCATTCATTTGCACATCTACCAATGGGATATATGCCATCATGTGCCAGGAATGCCCCTCTGCCATTTACATTGGCCAAACTGGACAGTCTCTATGCAAAAGAATAAATGGACACAAATCTGATATCAGGAATCATAACATTCAAAAACCAGTAGGAGAACACTTCAGCCTGTCTGGTCACTCAATAACAGACCTGAGGATGGCAATTTTGCAACAGAAAAGCTTCAAAAACAGACTCCAACAAGAAACTGCTGAACTTGAATTGATATGCAAACTAGATACAATCAACTTAGGCTTGAATAGAGACTGGGAATGGCTGAGCCATTACAAACATTGAATCTATCTCCCCATGTAAGTATTGTCACACTTCGTATCAAACTCTCTGTACTGGACTATCTTGATTATCACGTCAAAAGTTTTTTCTCTTACTTAATTGGCCTCTTAGAGTTGGTAAGACAACTACCATCCTTTCATGCTCTCTGTATGTGTATATACATCTCTTCAATATATGTTCCATTCTATGCATCCGAAGAAGTGGGCTGTAGCCCACAAAAGTTTATGCTCAAATAAATTTGTTAGTCTCTAAGGTGCCACAAGTACTCCTGTTCTTTTTGCAAACTCATGATATTTGATGTTTTTCTTAAAGCCCCTGCCTCCTGGATTCATGTAATTTGGTGAGAATCTCAGCTTTCATTTAAAAATAGTAAGTTTCAAGTCCTCATGGTGGTGGGAAAACGTTTTAAAAGGTATATAAGTGCACCCTGTTGGCTCAGAAAGCAGAAGACAAATGAAACCAGCCCAAATTTTTGTTTTAAATATCTCATGATTTTTTAAGCCAATCTCATACTTTTTGAGTCCTGCCTCATGATTTTTAATGTGTAGAATTGGCATTACAGTACAATACCTCCCTAGGTTTACCAGTGTCCACAAAAATATGTGTGCTGCACCATCACTTGGGAACTCTGGCAAGTGTACTGTAGTGCAGCCCGGGGCTGCTCTAATTTATGCCTGGGCCAATGTAGAACCAGCTCCAAAATTAGGGAGCTATAAGTGTGCCTCCCACAGCTCCCTTTGTGCAGCTGAAAACCTAACCCATTTTTTGATTGTAAGAAACCTAATTCCTTTCATTAAACTTTTTGACTGTAAAAGTAACTGGAATTATAAAGTACTGATCTGCTGTTTTATATTATTGTTTTTATGGTACTGAAGCAGGCTGGGATAAGACTTTATAGCTATAGTCCCGCTGAGTCCCTCATGACGATGAGATGCACATCTCAATCTGGCAATCGCTGGGAGCAAAAAATTATAAATAAGTGGTTTTCAGTGGTACCTAGAAAATGCTACTAACCTAACAATTAAAACATCCTTCCTGTCTTTCTCCTCCCTTCTTTCTTGGGGTGGAATGGAATTTTCAGTATGATTATGGTAATACCATTGGAAGCAATATCTGCTTTTGTTGTTCTTTATAGGAATGGGTATGTTTTGTTTATTTGAGCTGCATGCCGGGAAGACTTGTAGACTGTCTTAAAACATAGAGAGCTCCCCATCTAAAACAATAATGAAAAATCATCTGTTAAATTTATTATTTTGATGAAATAAGTTTCACTTTATTGCTATAGTAAAGTATAGTAAATGGTATGTTAGCCATCTGAGTGAGAGAAGATCTCTATTGGATATATGAGACCCTTTTTTAAATCACCTCTGGAGGATGTCACATACTCTGTTTTTTTGCATGTATCTTATAGTTTTTATGCTGGATGGTAGATTTCTATCCAATACCATAAAATTGTCTGCATACATTAAAAAATAAATACACAAAAAGTGTGACATAGCTAAGGTTCCTACACAAGTAATATACAAGTCAAACCTATCTTCTTTGAATGGCTGATTTAGATGTAGAGCACCAACTATGATTTTATATTTAGATGGTTAGGTATGTATGTAAGTTCTGATATGTTAGTGAAAAGCAATGTGCTAACAACCCAGAGATTTGACTCCTTAAGAGAAACAGTAATTGCAGTAACATCATGGTCTTGATCCATGGGTCTGGCTGAGTTTCAGCCATGCCTTCTCTTCCTCCAGCCATATCATGAAATGTTTCCTATGGCAGATTGAGTCAAGGAGCTATGCAAAGGGGTTGACATTGTAAGCCAAAATTTGGCCTAATTAGTTTTCAGATGCTGGGGTCACACTTTACAGCTACAAAGAAAAATCTATAATTTTGGAATCAGAATATAAACTGAAGCTTGAGCTAGGATAATCAAAGCCTTAAAGCTAAAATTGATCTAATAGAGATTAAAATGTGTACTACTGGAACTCCAGAAAGTCAGCTGGGAGGATCTTGTGTGGTCAATGGAAGATGCAAATCCACATGGTTCCTCTGTACTCTCATCTATTTGATGTCATTATCCCTCTCCCGCTTAAGAAAACTGAGGGTGAGAAATCTGTTTACAATATTACTAGCCTGCACCTCAGTATGTGTTAGAAACCAGATTTTGAGAGAGATGAAACAGAGAAGAAAACATGTAGAGGTACTTCTGTGAGATTCTTTCCTGATTATTTATCACTGTTGGTGAAAAGAAACTTCCTTGCTGTGAAGAGACGCATTCTTGTGCTTTGGGCTTTGGTTATATTACTGTATATTGTTCCCAGCAAACCTGGAAGATTGTTTTTGGAGGTGTGACAGTGCACACTCACCTCTCTTGAGCCCTCCTGTCAGGTGGGCTCAAACCTGCACTCGCTCTGCTCCTGGCTCCCTCTGTCAGATGTTAACCTCATCAGGTGGGTCTTTAGTGGCTCAGCCCTCCAGCCAAGTCACACACGGCCAATATGTGACCCCACCCCTTCCAGGGTAGCAAAGGTCCAACAGAGCCTGTTCCCGTGCCCTTGTTATGACCTCTACCCCTGTCCTCAGCCTCTTCTGGGCTAGCTTTAAGACTGTGCCTGCCCCGGTATAGAAAAGTGCCCCCAGGGCTTGTTCCCTGGAGACTTTTTAAGTCCTGCACTTCGCTTGGGCCCCTAAACTTGCCTTATCCCCTTCTCGTGACTTAGGCCACCCTTTCAGTGGGGAGACCCGGTCCCACCCACTGCCCCGAGCCCCAGCCCAGAGACCCTACACGTAGCAGCCACCTGCTGCTTCCTGTAATTCTGTCGCTGCTGCTCTTCCCTTGGCCACTTCCCACGTAGCCCCTTCCGCTTCACCCCTACGTCGGGGCTGACGTTCTTCCTCACAGAATGCCAGTGTCACCAGAACCCATCTTCTGGTGCTCCAGAAACCACCAACTATTCCCAAAAGATACTAGGTTCACTCTCTTTCTTTTTCTTTTTCTTTCTTTCTTTTTCTTTTTTGGAGGAGTAAACTATTACTTTTTATCACCAAATATCACCGTGTTAAGACCACACAATTTAGAATCTCTGGGCTTTGCTTTGTTTCTCTTGCTTTCTTGGCTATGCTGCAGAGTGCCAACTTCAGAGAGAAACTAGACTAACACGTACTTTTTATCCTCATAGTGACATAAGATAATTATAACATTCCACATCTTATATCAAAGTCTAGCTGCCCATGGGGGCCCTATCTTCTACAAAGAGATTCATTTTAAAAATCCAGTGGCCTATCAAACAGAGCAGGGATTTTTATTTACTGTTTTAAATATTGAATCTCAAAATCATGGCCGCAAGTCAAATACAAATAATAATTAATGGCTTGTTTTAATATAATTTATAAAGGAAAACAAGTCCGAGAAAAATGAGGGTTTTTTTTATCTAGGATCTTTCCCTTTGCTGTGGCAGTGGTACTGTGAAAGAAGAGAAAGCTGACATTTATGAAAAATATAACCTTTAATGATACATTTTATGGTTTATGATTTTAGGCTCTCATCCTTGAGTATGCATAATGTTTTGGATCATCGTTGTTTTGACATCAAAAAAAGATTGATATGAGATTTTATGTATGGTATTTTGTCACCTCTAGAGTGCTACATTAAAATAGGATCAATTCAAACATTTACCACTGTACTTTATTATCCCTTGGGTAATGGATATCTGGATAACTGGGAACTCAGAATCTTTGATATTAAGATTTATGAATTGGATAAAATTACCTTCTGCAACATGAATTTCTGTGAGATTGGGCTTTTCTTATATTCTGAAAAGCATCAGAACTTATGAAGTATATAAAACATTTAAACTGAGCACAATGCTTTTGCACTTTGTGCATTTAATATAAAAACTCTGTTCCTCTCATGCTGGTATTGAGTCCAATGTAGAAAAATCCTAAAAATAAACTCTGGGCCAGCTTCTGCTCTGCTACACCTCTTCAGGTCTATTGAAGTAGAACCCCTGACCTCTCCGAGTTCACAAAGCCATCATCTCATTTAGATCCATTTCATTTTTTCCAGTGTCAGTAACCTTCTTTTATGAGCAAGCCTCTCTGTATCTTGTGGCCAATGTTGAATTTTCAAAAGATGATTGCATCTTTCTCAAGTCTATACCTGAAACTGATATATTCTTGTCAACCACTTTTATACCCCAGGAGTGACATCCTAGCTGCATTTATAAAGGAAATGCGAGTTAAGGGCAAAACTCCCATTGACTTCGGCGGGACCAGAAATTCACCCGAGGACTCTTCTTACTCTCTCCATTCCTTTCCTTTAAATATCTTGACTAGTCATAACTATTGACCAAATGGAGCACTTGAGTGCTAAATAATTAGAGGCCTGGTTTTTTGAAGGCATTCAGCACACCCAGCTCACAATGATTCCAGTGACAGTTGTGAGTGCACCGCAACTTTAAATATGAGGCCATAAACTAGTAAAAGGAGTCCGCAGAACATACATAAAAAGGCTTCCTGGGATCTTTCCACACATGGTGGCTCCTTCTTTACAGATCTGACAAATATTTTTTTAAAAAATCATCAATTAATTGCAAAATATCACAATATGTAAAATGATTCAACGAATATTTAGTAGTTGACTCTAGTGCTGACTCAGTGCAGATTTGCTACCTGACATGCCTTGACTATAGCATCCCATGTGCTGCAACTTTAATATCACAGTCAGCAAGCCCGAGGACACTACCTTTTCCTCCCAGCTGTGTGTTTTCACCCAGAAGTCATGCCAGTTAGCCACGGAGTCCTTAGTTACATCTGTCCCACTGCTTTGCCCTGGTTCACTGTCCCAGTAAAAGTTAACAGACCTCCAGAAAAGAGAAGGGGGGTAGATTCGCCTTGGGCAGCTTTTCGGGCACAGTAGGGGAATTAAAATCATTTTCATTTGTAAATCATGTTTATGCTGTGGCGAGCTCCCACAGCCAGGCCGATGACAATTGAGATATAAGCTAAAGTAGCTCTCTGCTTCTGAACTTTCAGTGCAGCATATGGTGGTGGATGTGACGTGGAAGATTCTTTGAGAATAGGTATTGTGGGAGATCTGTGGAGACGGTGCACTTGCTCCCACGTTTTACGACAGTCGGCTCTGTTGCTCTCCACTACACAGGTTTTAATGTATTTGTGCATATGTGTATTTAAGAAAAAATAAACAAACAGGCTGTCTCAGGCCTGTTAATTTCTTCCTGAAACGGCTGGCTGGGCTCAAAGCCTGGCCAGGCAACCGAAAGTAAGATATACGTTTAATTGGCTAGGGGGTCTATTCTGTGCTGCACATAGTTTATTTTATTATGCAAAAGTTTCCTATTGTGTGCCTGCCGCACCATCCTCCGGGGCCTAGCTTTGGCTGTATCTGGAAAGGGCCAATTAGGCTTGCACTTTGCTATTTTGCCTCAGATTCCCATGTCTCACATCGTTTATCGGGTTTTATTATCTTCATACAGGTTAAGATGCCTATTTTTAACAGTAAGCGTAGACCTGTATCCAAAAATAAGCCAATCCTGAGCCTTTACTATAATAATTAATAATCTTTATCTGCAGCTGTCTGTGTTCTCTTGTTTCAGCTTTAATAAGACAGAATTACTGATATACTTTCCTGGGAACAATGATTTGTCTTGCTTTATTTCTAGCTTTGACAAAACCAGGGAAGTTTATTGCAAGATTTCTTGCAAGGTTGATCTCCTGTAATTTCCAGTTGAAAAGATACATCTAAACTACTGAATGCTCAGCTAAACTGAATTTCTTCATCATCATTAATCTTCAGATTCTCAGAGGATTGTCTGTTGTGCAGATCTCCTGACTTCGTGTTCTGATTCTAATTTCCTTTCCAGGGTGTGACACAGATTTCCTTCACCTTGGGCAAATAAAATAAATATTGAGTTTGTGTCACTATCTCTAAAATGTACAGAATGTTTAAAAAGTTCTTTAAAATCTTTGAAGGGAAGACTGAGAAGGAACTGTGAAATATTATCAGGGGGTAGCCGTGTTAGTCTGTATCCACAAAAACAACAAGGAGTCTGGTGGCACCTTAAAGACTAACAGATTTATTTGGGCATGAGTTTTCGTGGGTAAAAAAAACCCACTTCAGTTGAAAAAGTGGGTTTTTTTACCCATGAAAGCTTATGCCCTAATGAATCTGTTAGTCTTTAAGGTGCCACTGGACTTCTTGTTATTTTTGTGAAATATGATGGTAACATAACCCTTCTGCCAGTTGGAGTGGGCAGTAAGAAGGGCTGGGTTCAATATCTAGGGGGTTTCTTTCCGACAATATAACCAATACCAGCTTGAGCCCCCGCCCAGTAACCTGGGAACATTTTACGCTCCCCTCTGGGTGCCTTGAAGAGGCAATTCTTCTCCTCTCGCAAGCACAGAGTCTGTGGTAAAAAGAGTTTGTTTAATAGAAGTAACCTAGCATTAATCTGAGAAAACAGCACAAGCGGTATTCATAAACATAAAAGCATGAGCAAGATGCCCTCACCAGAGTATGCTGGGAAGTGTCTTTTGCTTCAGGTTCTGGAGCCTAACACCTAAGTTTTTGTAGCGTGCCCCCGCCTTAACACCTCACTCACTGTTGGTGTGCATGGTCAGTGCAGACCCAGAGATAACCAGTACATCTGTGTGAATTCTCTTCCTGCCATGAGGGGGGAAAGAGAATAAACGCTACCATGATTGCTCCACTGTCTAAGCTCCTGCCGACCATTGAGTCTCTTATTGATTTGAACTTTGTGGTGGAAACAGTCCTGCTACAAGGGATTTCAGCTCTCAGTGATTTCCAGCTCTGGGCAGGCAGGGCAGAAACACAGTCCTAAAGCAATTAATATGGGGTGTGGGAAAGGAGAAACTGCATGCAGTTACCTGTCAAGAGTGCGAACTCCTCAGGGAAAGGTGGTTATCTGACGAATGCATGAATGCTATTATGAGTTTCTCTGGGAAGAAATCAAAACTCTAATTTTTAGTGTTGGTGAAGATCAAACTCCTGAAGCTCGTCTGTTTTTCCTCATTGAAAGGATTTTAATAAGTGAATACTCTTTTTTTGGGGGGCGGTGGGGGGGTAAATCCTAGTTATCTTTTTATTGATGTTGAATATTACTGTATTAATTAATGTATAGAAACAATTTAATAAAAATGTTGTTAACTTATTAAAAATAACTAGTTTCATCTCAGATTTAGTAATTAAAATAACAAAGAGGTTTCTAATGAAGTCTATTTAGCTTTATTCTTTGAACAGTGGGGAGAAACAAGTTAAACTACTCTAGGGAGTACCCTTGAGGATTGCAGCTTCCTGGCTGGTATGTCTACCCCCACCTCTTTTATTGTCACAGGGCTTGGACATTTGAGCCCCTGCTTAACGAGGTTCTTTCCACTGAGGGTGACCCCCCTCATGTGGGACAGGTTAAACACAATCCTGCTTCCCTGTATTCCTACAATAATTACAACATTGATAACCATATTTTACCCCTGCATTCAGCAGTAATGTCATTTGTACCCAACACCAGCCAAAGTTGATCACTTTGACAAAGCTTTATCTGATGAATATGTAAACAGAGCAGGAGCAAACTGTATTTACATAAACACACCTGTAGTCTCTTCCCCTCCCAGGTAGCTGTCAGGGAAGCATTCATTCAGACCCTGTTTATATCAATATTGACCATAACCTCACTTTTCCCTTCCTTTGTCATCCACCTGTTTATTTCCTGGGACTACATTTTATAGAACAACTCTTAACATGAGTATGCAATTCAGACTGGCAGTGAAAAAAGAGTCAATGCAGTTTTGGGCTACATACCCAGAGGCACTGATCCATGTAACACAAAGATAATAGTTGCTCTGTTATGACCACATCTTCTTAGCTTATGGGCAATGTGCTTCAGGTAGGACACGATCAGGATTTAGCATTGAATTTGGTCCACTGGTTGGATCATTAGCTTCCCCGCCCCAGACCGGGTACTGATGGGGACTACAATGTGAATGCTAATATATGCCCCCCATGACCAAATAAGGAGCTGGATTTGCTTGCAACAAAATAAATGTGGTGAGTGAGGTTATAAAATAATCGGTGGATATTAAGAAAAGGAAAGTCTAGACTGACTGCTTAGCATGCATGTCATTCTATAAATAATATGTAATAACAAGTTAATATTCCCTTCAGCAGTGTGGATTGAGATCTAATAAAGGTAGTGATGGAAGCCTTACAGGCTGGGACTCTTCTAACTTGAGTGGGCAAAATGCACTGTGGGGAGCACTACTGCATAAGGAGGAAACTGGATGGGATGATATCACAGGTCTTTTCCATCTCTAACGTCTATGATTTTTCTACCTCTAGTTGCTCCTCTTTCAAAGTGAAATGTGTCTTTACAAAATTCCTTGTTGAGCCCACTTTCTGACTTCCTTTCAGAGACATTACAGTAAGGGCCGTATCAAAGGAAGAGCTTTCATTTGATCCTGCGATTAGGCACTTAATTTATGTAAAGTAACTGTCAAATGTGTGGTTTTGAAGACTGATCCAAGATAGCTGGGAGATGTACTGTCAACCAAGAACATTGTTACACTATGAGTTATTAAATGGAGTAGAGAACAGTAATGGGAAATTACTAATTACAAATAGAGTTTAATATGGAGGGGGAGGGGAGTTTATCACTTGACAAGTGCTTTGACAGGTTTCACAGAGCAAAAAAAAATCAGGTTGTATTAGCATTTGACAGTCTAGATAGTTTGTCTTTATTGGTGATAAGAACACATGTAATTAAGCAAAATGTATTATTGTATTTTGTCAGACATCTAAATAATGACAACCACCCACAAACAATTCCTTCTCTTGGATCTGTTTTAATTTAAAATAAATGCAGTTTTATCTCCTTAAAAAAAGACAAACAGCCCTGATACTGTACCTTGCAAATTACCTGTAAACAAATATCAGTATGAAATAACATTTTTTCAGCACAGGATAAGGAGCATTTCCATCTTGAAATACCTACATATTGTGAAAAGCAATGACTGTGCACTGTTTGTTATAAATCAAAACAAAAAGAGGAAGGTTCAACTTGTGGTTAAGGCACTGGGTTAGGATTCAGGACATCTCAGTTCAATTCAGGGTTCTTTCACAGACTTCTTTTGTGAATTTATGTTGACTTATGAGGCGAGGCTGAGGGAACAGGGATTGTTTAGTCTGCAGAAGAGAAGAATGAGGGGGGATTTGATAGCTGCTTTCAACTACCTGAAAAGGGGTTCCAAAGAGGATGGATCTAGACTGTTCTCAGTGGTACCAGATGACAGAACAAGGAGTAATGGTCTCAAGTTGCAGTGGGTGATGTTTAGGTTGGATATTAGGAGGGTGGTGAAGCACTGGAATGGGTTCCCTAGGGAGGTGGTGGAATCTCCTTCCTTAGAGGTTTTTAAGGTCAGGCTGGACAAGCCCTGAATGGGATGATTTAGTTGGGGCTGGTCCTGCTTTGAGCAGGGGGTTGGACTAGATGACCTTCTGAGGTCCCTTCCAACCCTGATATTCTACGATTCTATGATTCTAACTTAGGTAAGTCACGCAGACCCCCACCAATACCCACTGAAGTCAATGGGTGCTCCATCAGGCTGTTAATCTCTCTCTGCCTCAGTTTATCATCTGTAAAATGTGATCCTTCCCCCCCCCCCCCGCTTTGGTTGTCACATCCATTTTGGACTCTAAGCACTTGGGGAAGGGACTGTCTCTTACTACATCCATGTACAACACCTAGTACAACAGAACCTCAATCTCAGTTGGATCCTCTAGGCACTTCAGCAATACAAATAATAATAATTAAAAAGTCATTGTTCTGTGCTAGCCTATCTCCCAGGGGTGAGTTTCACCATATGTGAATCAATAGCAGCTTATTGATTGCTCACAAACTATTTTTAATGATTGTTGCTTTGTATATTGGCTGCTATTATTCCACCAGTAGCAACTGTTTGGTTACCCAAATCATCACATGATATTCTCTCTGCTTCCTGCTTCCTGAACCCACAGGGTTTTCAAGATAGCTGCATGAACACTTCTGGAATAAATACATATTTCCTTCCCAGATACAAAAAAATTGTTTGCATGAATGTTTCCAAAAGGAAAATAGATGGGGTCAAGAATGCTACAGTGAATTCTTGATTGGGATCACATTTATACATACTTTTTCTAGACCATATACGTCTTGGAATTCTGAGTAAATTTTTGAACCTACTAAAAAAAAAAGAGTGAAATGGTACAGAATCTAGGAAAGGGCAAAAACGTTTCTAGAAGAATGAGAGAGAAAGATCTACCAAGAGAGATTATTTTTCTTTCTTATACATACAGATTAAAGAAAAGATGCATTATGGGAAGATATTTTAAAAGGGGATGAAGTTACAGAAGGTTGTTTGAGGTACACTGTAGTATAGCAAAGAGTAATGGCCTCAAACTAAGGGAAAGTAAATTTTTTTAACTATGGTAGATGTGATGGAAAAAATGTCCAAGGGCGTAGCTAGGTCAGTTAGGGGTGTAATAATTTGTCAAGAAAGGTAATTAAGGCACCAGCTCTAGAGGTGAGCAAAAGTAACGTGGAGAAGCAGTTAGGAAATTAAAGCAACTCCTGCACTAACAACACAGGAGATGAATTAGCTGACTTACGAGGAGGCCTTTTCCAGATCTATGTCACAATAAAGCTTAGCAATTAGGCATTCTCCCACTCATTATAAGATGCAAACATTTCTATGGAGGAGGAGTTAATAGGGGACACAGTAGATGATGAGACAAATCCTGCTGGCGTAGGCCCTGATCCAAAGCCCACTGACGTCAATGTAAAGACTGCCATTGACTTCAATGGACCCTAGATCTGGCCCATAGTCCCACCAGCTGCAAAGAGAAGGCTTCCATGTGTAAGGATGCTGGGATTTGGCCCATTGTCTCCTGATCCCCTATGGCCAATAGCTTTCAAACACGGGTATGTTTCTTTGAACATTCTCTTTTGTTTTAAACAATTAAGGCAGGTGGTGTAGAATAAGGAGATTTCACCCTCCCCTGGGAGAAGCTTGTGCAAGGCCTGTCATGGTGTGGTTCAAGGGAATGCACGGATTGCAGTTAATGTGTCCTGGGGACACAGCACACACCATTGTGTTGGGAAGTAATAATCATACTGCACCACCCCATCAGCAGAGTGAATGCTGCACATTCCCCTTGTGTCAAGTCATTTGATCTCTCTGTGCCTCAGTTCCCCATCTGTAAAGTGGGGATATTAATACCACCTTTCTCCCACCCTTTGATTTCCTTGTCTATTTAGCCTGTAAGTTCTTTGGGGCTAGGACTGTCTTTTGCCATGTGTATGTACAGTGCCTAGCACAATGGAGCCACAGACTTGGTTAGGCTATACTAACATCATTAATAATAATAAATGCCACAGTTTGGTTCTAAATCATCGGTACTAATTAGCTCCAGAATTATTTCAATAGAAGTGAAAAATTATTGAAGACACTGCCCTCCGCCAACATACTTTTGCTTTTTTTGTTCCTTTCTCTCATCAGACATTTCTGAATAGGGCATAGAAAAAAAGGAAAAACAAGAGAAAGCAAAGATGGAGAACAGAAGACAGCAGTTCCACAAAGAAGCAAAAGAAGCATCATCTGGTGCACATCATGCAGCACTGGGGAAAGATGTAAATCATATAAAAGATGGAAACAATTAATCAGCACAAATGAATGGCCTCCTTCATATTTCTCCATGTACAAGCAGCAGTACCAGTGTGTGCTGCTGATTTGTACTAGTTCATACCAGAATGTGGCCATGCCTACAAAGAAAGAGGCCAACATGGCATGCTTACCCTGTAGCACACACAGAGCTTGTTCCAATGCCCACTGAAGTTATCGTGCATCTGTCCACTGACTTCAGTGAGCGCTGACAATCAGGCCTGTAGAACAGAACCCACAGGAAGTGCAAACTAAAGGCGCCACAGGCCTCTTGAAATTATGTGCTGTGTACTGGAAACCAGCGGAGTATTCAGAATTGTCAGAAAAGTGCCAGATAACATTTATCATCTGACCCATTTGCCCCAGGCCTGTAGGGAACATTTTCTAGGCTTCTGTCACTGCAAAAACTGCATTTTCTGTAATAGTCTCTGCCCAGCATAGCATGCTTTGCTTCTGTGGCCTCGACTACACTTGCGAGTTACAGCGCAATAAAGCAGCCCCGGGCGCCCTTGCTCATTCCCCATCCACACTGGCAAGGCACGTAGAGCACTCTGACTCCACAGCTACAGCGCTGCTGGTACGTCACCTCGGCGAGTGGAAAAATGTTTACTGTGCCCCCACTGGAGCTCCGTGGCGCCAGTGTGAACGAAGTGTTGCGTTACTGTTCTGTGATCAGCCTCCAGAAACGTCCCATAATCCCCTTAAGTCAAGTGGCCACTCTTGTCATTGTTGTAAAAGTGGCTGCAGGAATGTAGAAATGTCCTTTCAACGCTCTGTTTTGGAGAAGCCGGCTGCTTATCAGCTCCGAGAAAAAGCAAACATTTACTGTTTGCTTTGAGTGAATGAGAGAGAGGTGGGGGGGAGGGAGGTCTGCACTTAGAAGACAGCAAGCTGAAATATTCTCAGCACCCCAAAAACCCACTCTCTCTCCCCCCACATACACACAACACACTCCCTGTCACACTCCACCCCACCCCCAACCCCCAGTTGCTGTCACTTGCATGCTGGGATAGCTGCCCATAATGCACTGCTCCCAATGTCGCTGCAAGTGCCGCAGATGTGGCCACGCCAGTGCGCTTGAAGCTGTTGGTTTGGACAGACTGCAGTGCTTTCCCTACTGCGCTCTACGAAGGCTGGTTTAACTCACAGCGCTCTACATCTGCAAGTATAGCCATGCCCTGTGCCTTACGTGCAACTGTTGTCCTTCCACTCATTCCTTCTGTATTCACACTGCCTGTGATAAATAAAGTGGGGGGCAGCTCCCTTTGATGGACACCCAGCCAGCCAGTTAGCTGCAAAATCCCTCTTGGTAGCTGTTCTTTGTTTGCTTTACCTGTAAAGGGTTAACAAGCCCACAGGTAAAAGAAAAGGAGTGGGCAGCTGACCAAAAGAGCCAATGGGAAGGCTAGAACTTTTTAAAATGGTAAAGAAACGTTCCCTTTGTCTGTTGTTCTCTGGGCTGCAGGCAGAGCAGCAATGCTATAAGCAGGAATGCTGTGTAAGGTTTGAACCAGGCATGAAAAGTTATCTTCCATATCTAGAAGGAATTATTTGGATAGGGAATGTTTAGATAAATGTGATTAGGTTTATTTTTTATTTTGACTTTAGATCTTCTCTCTGCTAACCCCAGATGCTTTTGTTTGTTTGTAACCTTTAAGCTGAACCCCCAAGAAAGCTATTTGGGGTGCTTAATTTTTGGAATTGCTCTTTTAAAATCTAGCAACGGCCTAAGTTCCAGATGTATTTTCTTTCTTTTTGCTTTAATGAAATTTACCTTTTTTTAAGAAGGATTTGGATTTTTGTGGCCTAAGAGGTTTGTGCATGTGCTGTTTGATTAGCTGGTGGCCACAGCTAATTTCCTTTGTTTTCTTTCTCGGCTCTTCCCTGAAGGGAGCGGGGGCTGAAAGGGTTTGAGGGTACCCCACAGGGAGGAATTCCCAAGTGCTCCTTCCTGGGTCCAAGGGTTTTTTGTTTGTTTGTTTGTTTTTTGCATTTGGGTGGTGGCAGCATTTACCAAGCCAAGGTCAGAGAGGAGCTGTAAGCTTGGGAGTTAAATACAAGCCTGGAGTGGCAAGTATTAATTTTTAAAACCCTTGTGGTGTCAAAGTGGGGATTCAGCCTTGACACTGCCCCCGTTCCATGATTCTATAGAATCTGGTTGACTGATCCTCCCAGCTATGTCAGCCCAGGACTCCTTGTTCTGAATATTAGCCAATTGGATGTATTGATTCTTCATGGCATGGCTCCATGGTTGGTGGTGGTAGTGGTAGTTTAATTGGCTTCTGCTGTGTTGCAGTCAGCTTTTACAATGGGGAAAGAACCATCCTCATCATCAGTTCTGCCACACTCATTGTCTCTGTATTTAATACACAGTCTGAGATGGATGTCTTCCTGGGAGTGTCAACAGTGCAGTTCATATGTTTGCATTTGTGCACAAAGTTGTACGCAGTGTTTATGCAAAGATACTTTTTTTACGCAATGGATCGATCAGATCTTTTAATTCAAAATCAATATAGGCTGTATTTCAATAGAGATACAATGGAGTGAATAGAGAAAGAGAATGTATGGATAGAAAGACAAGTATCTTATTTACTTCTTACAAGCTTTTCTTACCATACTACATATCTCAGAAATCCAGAGGTCATTTATTGTGAATGTAATGAACACATTCATATCCACCAAGGGTAATAAATATTGCAAATTAAGTTGAATAATGACTATACTGTCTATTTCGTTTCTACATGAGAGGCACACATGGGACTTAATGTAAGTCAGTATTTATAATGCAATATCTGGCATAAGTCTCATTCAAAGATGGAATTGCAGAAATGTCACAAACACATTAATTTACCGTTACTGCCTGAGGAAAAATAAAATAATAAAAAATGCACACAACCAATGTGCACAGCATTTATAATGGGCATTTTAATAATGAACCTATTTTCTTTCCTTTTATGACTTTACTCTCTCTTTTCTAGGAAGGGCTTGGGATTTTAGAAGGCAAAGGCAGAAAGGAAATGAGGTACAGCAGTTACCTTGAAAGGTGCCATTTGACATGATTTTACCTGGATTGATTTCTTAGCTTAGATGAATCTTGAAAAATATTTCTATAAAGCACAACTGTAGAGTCAAAAATGGAATCACATCTTCTTGTGGCAGAGAAGAATGGAAGCGGGGGAACAGTCTCTGCCATAAACAAGCATCTAGTAATACTATTCTCAAATGAGTTTCAGGCTGCTGACATGTAACTCAATGTACCCAACTCAGTTCCCAAGATTTGTGGTGATATAAATAGAGCACATAAAAGCATAGATCCACTATTCAGACTAGTTGTTGTGTTAAGTAGGTCTGTTGGAGGCAGGGTGACTTCAATCTTGCATTGGAGCAATAGAACTGAGAGAGAGAGAAAAAATGTGGTGGATAGTGCAACTGTGAATTAAACTAATTATTGGGGGAGTCATATAGACGGAAGGCATTAGCTGAAGAGCTGAGGAAGACAGATGTGTGCAGAAAATCTAGGGGCCTTATTTATCCCACCAGATATGTGCATGCCACTCCCAGTCACTTCACTGGCAGCTTTGTGGGCATGCAGCTGATCAGCTAGTCAGTCCACATATGTCTTTTTCCTGTTTTTAAAACTTCAAATGATCTTAGGTGGTAAAGGTAGTGAAACCTTCATTAAGGACCACACTTCACTGGCTATTCTCTGTGTTGTGAAATCACACAAAGTATCCCCAGGATTTCCTATACACCTGATTACCACCTCCAACAAGCTGAGGTCAGGACCGTTCCATCCTGTCAAAGAGGCCTGGTTGGCCATTCTCAGAGGTAGATGAATTCCGTGTAAGGTTCCAGAGTACTCTTTTGGAATAGAGCCATCCTGCATGTAGACAGGAGCACTGGTGGGTTGGTGAGAAACTACAAGAATCATTTGTCCAAGATCATGGATGCTGTGTTACTTAAATGCCCCTCTGCTTCATATTCTCAGATTCCCATAGTTTACCTGTGACAGTTAGGACCAGGTCACTGGCTTTCATAAATTTACTACACTGAGTTAGGCAAGCTGTGGATTTGGCGTTAGTGTTTTTCTGAACCCCAAATCATCTGTTTCTGGTCCTTTCAGGCTATCTGGTTCAGTTGCCTTGAGGGAAACAGAGTATATGAATTTACTTCTGGGAAACAATAGTGTTTCATGCATATGTGAAGTGCTTCCAGATACTGTGGCAATGGGTGTCTTGATAAAAATGACTAGAGTTCATAATAATAATGACTAGTACCATTAACTTTTATTGGAACAGATCTGCAACAACAATGCAGAGTTTTCCCATTTTCAACCAAATCTCTTTACTAGGTACCAAAGGTATGACAATTATGTCCTTACAGGTTATTGAATTAATAAAATGAAGACATCCCTCTCACACTGCACACTAGGGAGAGTGTATTGCAGAATACACAGATAACTAAAACATACCTCTTACTCTCAATCACTATAAGAATACATACAAGAAAATAAAAACTCTCAATATTCCTGTTCCAAAGATTTAACTTCTCCAAGTTGGATATTTATCTTTTGATTCATGACAACTGCCATAACTTTCGAAGGAATTGCTAAAGAAGATGAAAAATCGATCAAGGATAGTATAGGCTTAGGCTTCTCTCTTTTTGAAAGATCAGGACCATTGAAAAGGTATTGGTAGCACCTCAGTCCTCTCCCATTCTTTGCCTGTGGCATACAACAGTTTAGTCTCCTCAGAGCTGAAATGCTTTAGTCTAACACAAGTTACTGGGTTCTCTATAGGGGCCACTGGGTGAACTTTAATGTCTTGTGATATACAAGAGATCAGACTAGGTGATCCAGTGGTCCTTTCTGGCCTTCAGTTCTCTAAACCCTATGGAATGTGGTGAATACACTCCCACTGATAGAAGAAAACCAGAGTGCAACGGGGAATATGATTATAGAGTTCATCCAGAAGGACCATTGCTGGAGCTGCATACACCAAATGAGCTTGCAGCCTGCACTTTATAATAAAAGGACTGGTCTAGTGATTGAGCTGTGAGCAAGGAACTCTCAGTACAGCTCAGGATAGTTAAGGGGATTCACACCTATCACTCTCACCAGGATTCGAATTCAACCCAAAAAAGGGTTTCACCAGCTCATAACAACAAAATGATTTTTCTCCTTCCTACACTTCTTAAGATCCTCTTGCCACCAAAATAGCTTGCGAGGTTAGTGCGCTCCAATGCACGCTTGCTTGGCATCATCTCTGGATTTTGTTGCTGTTGGGTTTTTGCCATGTTTACATTATGCTGGAGTACTAAAATGTATAAAAGCAAACTAAGAAAGGCAGTGAGGGAGAACAAATGCCCCCTTAAAGAGGAATATGAGGAAACAGTAGATTGTTCTGGCCCAGTGTAAGGGAGGACCAGGGCTGTTATCTCAGGTTTCTCCAGGAAACTCGATGTGCCCACCAAAAGTGCTGCTCTGTGAAGATTTTAGGGCTCTTGTTTTATCACAGACATTTTTAAGAAGTCACAGGGTGGTTATGGTGAAAAGGGCAAAAGTAATGGGGCATAGTAAAATATGTCAGAAATGATTCTCCTTATACTTACACTGGGGTAAATTAGGAGTAACTCCACTGAATGGAGTTATATCAATGTAAAACCAGTGGACATAAAGCAAGGGTCAGGTCGGTTATTTATTTATGGACATTGTTTTGCACCTTACATAAACTGTAACTCCACAGTTTGATGCAGATAACCAGAACTTTTCTTGTTGTGTAATAAAAGGATTTGCCAGACCACATGCCATCTTTGTAAGCCCTTCCTATCCTACCTTGTGGGTTTGCCTGGAGAAAGGAGAAATTCCATCAGTCTTGAAAGAATGAAGGCTCTCCGTGAGAGGTCACTGCTCTGTAGCCCTCGTCTAATCCTGTGTGCAGTGTTGGTTGTGTAATGTTGCTGGTGCAATGTTGTTGATGATCGCTTGCTCTTTATTAGACGCACATGTAGCCTAGGATTAACCACCAAGATTCCCAATGGGCAACATATGAGTGTTTACCAATCCACTTACCATATACACAACCAGCAGCTGACACAAGCCATGGACACATCTTGATAAACATGATCCACTCTGACAGCCATATGCAGCCCTGGTCTTTAATTGCTCTCTGTCCATCATGACCACACAGGATCCTGACCCAGTAAAATGAGTATGACTCCACTGCAGACATAGAGGGCAGGATTTGGGGACCTTGAGGGGATGAGGGGAGCGGGGGTTTGGACTCCCAGCAAGCCACACAGTTTTGCTGGGATATATCTATGATTGCATGGATCCGCTTGCTATTGAACCCCATACAAGTGAATATATTAACCTTATTTAACATTTATATTGTGGTAGAACCTACAGGCCAACCGGGCCAGGGCCTCTTTGTGCTCAGCACTGTACAGAAATACAGTAAATAACAGTCCCTTCCACAAAGACTTACTGTTGAAAAGACATAACAAGTGGATGAGACCGTGACAGCTGGATGGGATGGGGGAGGGAAATGGGTTAAAAATATCAAAAGGTGCATGTAGTTCTTAACCAATCAGGAGCAATATTGCAATTCCCCACAGACCTAGCCACTGTCAGATTACAGTACTTAGACCTCAGAAGGTAGCTACTGCAGCCACAAAGTTACAGCAGTGGCCAGAGAACAGTTTCACTTCTACTGCAGCCAGTGAGGTGAGGATTCTATTCCCCTCCAGCTCTCCTGAAACATCTCAGTCTGCAGCTCAGCCAATTAGCTAATGCCAGTTCCAGAATTTGTCCCTCAATAGCTGGTCTCTTGCCTAAGAGTTTCTTCTTCTTCTTTTCTTCTTCTATCCCTGAATACTGAAACATGTCAGTTCGAGGATGAGCCTTCAAAAATTTCACGGCCTCCAAAAATCATGTCAAGTATTTTACATCCAGGTTAATTAGTGCAATAGTCAGTATCAGACACTTAATCTGGAATAGTTAATGGGGAACACGTTTAGAGAAAGCTGGGAAATTTTGAAAATTAAACAGTTTTTTAGAGTTTTTTAATCCAATATTAATTTACACATCTGCCACTAGATTCAGTCAAAAGAGGAGATGTGTGCAAAATTAAAGGATGATGAAATAATATTAAATTTTTCTCTTTTCTTTTCTTTTTAAAATAAATTCCAGGCCACCTTAGTGGCTTCACAGTAATGCTTCTTCCTACAGCACAAGAGAACTGGCTTTAGGGCAAAATACTGTCAGTTTTCAAACGTGGGAATTTAAGCTCAAAAGGCCCAGTTTCATAATTGGAAGCCGGAGTTGGCATTTAGACCTAATCCTGTAGATTACTTTCACACAGCGGCAGGATAGATCCTCAGCAGGTGTAAATTGGTATGGCTTCGTTGGCGTCAGAGTGAGGTGAAGGAATTACAGACTATGACTCTGAAGTCAGTGAAGAATGCTGATGTACACAAGCTGAAGGGCTGGTCTAGAGACTTTTTCTATATGCCATGATTATACAAAACCAGTGCACAGAAAGAGTAGCAAGCAGAACTGGCTACAACTATTAACTGCCCCACCACCACCAAAAAACCCCAGATGATGCGTTTTTGAAAACTACACTATCTAGAAATCATTCTAGCTATTATATAAAACCTAAACTCAGAATATTGCAGTTATTTGGCTAACCATGCAAAATGTCAGCAGCTTCTCCTCAACCTCCGAAACATCTGAGAGTTACCTCTCATGAAGCTGACATGCTTCCACTCCTTTCCTTGGTGTAACAATTCTATCTCCATCTGCATCCACTAAAACAAGTCCTGGCCATTCCATTATTTGCCCATCCACAAAAGATTTAAATAGCTATGGGACCTCAGAAATGCACACTGCCGTGTGAATATCAGGAAAGTCCATGAGTTCTGCTACGTTTAAAGGGAATTGTTCCAGTAGGGATCAATGAAGCGACTACAGGCACTAACTGCTAGTTGGTGTCATTGAATGGCTTGTCCAGCAAGAAGACCTGCTGTGCTAGGGGGTCAATAATGTCTTGACTTTCCTCTGAAGAAAACCAGCTAGGAATCAGGGTTAACGTGATGGTGCAGTGGAAAGTCAGACCACATAGCCATGAATTTAGAAAAAAAAAAGATGATTTAAATTGGGATAGCTGAAAGTCTGAATTTGATTTTTCTTTAGTGTGTGTATGTAAGATTTTTGTTGTTCTGTTCTTCCTCTTTTATTTTATTAATAAGGATATTTGCATTGAAACAAGGTAATAACTACCTACACGTGCTGTTTATAGCTCAGTTGAAATCATAATCCTCTCCAGTGACTTAATTTCCATAGCAGTTGATTGTGTTGGAATAAAATAGAAGATAATATACAAATGACACACACACACACATATATATATATATATATATATATATATATATATATATATATATATGTAACTTCAGTCTCAGCCCTGGGCAGAATGTATCTATGCCCCCACTCCCACTCCCACAGCAGGAGCCCTAGGAAGTAATTGTCACTTAGAGAGTCACAGTTCCACCCTTGTTCCTCAGGGGAGAAAGGATGAGTAAATTACTTCATTCATTGTCTAGGCTCAACTTACTTTCCACACATCATACCTGGTCATTTCAACTCGTCAGCCTACGGCTGGCACAGAGCCCACGCTGCATGCTTGTTCCTGGGGAGGTAGCAGTGACCATGCTGTGGCCATACTGAGCAGCAGACCCGGAATGAGTGATCAATGTAGGCCTACCACAGGCCCGGCTTACGCTCTTACATCCATGTGCAGGCAAGCCAAGGCTGGCTAATATCCAGCCCACAGGAATTAAAGTAAAATATATAGTGCACATTTTTAAAACTAAAAAGAAACTCAGAAGGTAAGTGATGATAATATAGAATGAGTTTTGTGTGTGTGTGTCTGTCTGTATATATAATCTAATGGCTACAAAATTAAGAGTAAAAAAATTCAACATTGAACAGGCTAGGAATACTGGAGTCTACCATGGAGATAGCTATGGCACAATTTAAACTAAGCTTAACATAGAGATGTTCTTCCTGAGTTCCATAAAATATTGACATCACTCTGAGAATGTTGTTTCCCAATCCATTACTGTCTGTCTTTAGAGAAAGCTTCTCATCCAGCCAATATATTGAAACAAAGACATATAACTGGGAACACTGCTCTGCACAGAGCATTTGGACTGTGCAGTTTTACTTTTATGTCTTTTGTGTTTGGGAATAATTATGCTGTATGCATCCTCTTTTTAATTTTTTTCATTAAATATTAAGGAAAAACAATTATTTGAAAGAAAAAGTCTGTAGCCCCATTACCTTATTATTTGTTAATGTTGTTAAGTTCTTTGCAAAGGGTATCTGCCTTCTCTTTGACAAATATGTACTATAGCTAATTAACTCAGATAAGAATGTATCCTTCATAGACAATCAGCCCTCAATGTCTGATTCAATAATTCTTTTGCTCATAAAAAAAAAGAAAAAAATCCAAAGGCCCAGGTCAGCTTTCCGGATGCAGAAGAGACACTCTTCATTGACCGTCCCTGAATGCATCTATGTGCCTTTTTGGTGACATTTGTTTTGGTTTAGTCACATATGCAATAAAATATCATTGTATGAAATGTCCTCTATCCATTACCTGAGTATGAAAGGTTTAGAGTTAGCTATGTTTGCCCTCAAAACAGGGAAGTCTCAGAAACCTTTCTTTAGGCTTCCAGCAACTTTGGCAGGTTTTTTTAGGGAACAAGGAAATTTTACGAACTCAGAATCTTCTTCCATTGACAGGGTATTAAAATTTCATCCTATACCAAAATGTCTTTTTTTTTCACTTAAATCATTACCTTTAGGATTTACAAACCTGGGGGTACAAATTTATTCATTTTAAAGCGAAGTGTGGAATTTGAATATATTGCTTCACATTAAAATATGTAAAGGCTTAACCAGATGTCATAATCTACCCTTCTCCTTTATGAAAAAAAATCCTTCTGAACAGAATTACATTATTCTTAGCATTCTCTGTGCTCTACACAAATTACCTGTATAATTTTCTGCCAGAGATATTAATCATTTTGAAACTTTTAATCTCTTGGAAAGCCCTGGTTACAGTAGACTAAATTGCATTTTCCAAGGGAAAATGAGGGAATAGTATTTTTCCCTGTTTAGGCTGCATAATTTGCATGCCAATTGCCATTATCCTTTTGATTTTTAGGTTATCCAGTATATCTCAGGAAAGATCACTTGTTCCTTAGTGTATCTTATAGTTGATATCAAATGTTATTTATCCATACCATCCAGTAGAGTAAACCCTATATTTAAAATCCCATCATATATGTTATGACAGTGAGATGTGCTATTCATTTGCTTAGCACAGATACATCTTAACAATGACTCTGCCTGGGAATGGTCATCTTAGTAGCAAAATTCATAGAAATTAGGTGAGGTCACTTGCCTTGTACAGTAAATAAGCTTGTAGCAGGCACTTGTTATGTTATATAATGTTTAATTCAAAATTTAATTGTTAAATACAAGCTCTTTGTATCTTAGTACGGCAAAGAATAACACATGATACCATGAGTAGATGGATTTGAGATCACCAAGAAGATTTTATAGCAGTTCCAGACACCTGAAGAACACACAAAGGCCACAAGGATAGATGATGTGAATCTAACACCAGAATTACCGGTAATTTATTGGGAAAATGGAAAGGAATCAAGGAAGCATTTCCAACAGCATTTGCTTTTCTTGCATTTCCTGTTGTATGTGACTACGTAGGTGGAAGCTAGACAAATTCAGACTGGAGATAAGGTGTACATTTTTAACAGTGGGAGTAATTAACCATTGGAATAGTTTACCAATGGTCATGATGGATTCCTCATCACTGACAATATTTAAATCAAGATTGGATGTTTTTTCTAAAATATATGCTCTAGGAATTATTTTTAGGGAAGTTTTATGACCTGTGTGCTATACAGGAGGTCAAACTAGATGATCACAATGGTCTCTTCTGGCCCTAGAACCTATTAATGAGGTGCCACAAAAGTGGCCTTTTTAATTGTAACTAGTGCGGAAGCCCTAGATGCTTTTAATACTTTCTCTGGTACGTGCAGAGTTTGAAGCTAGTGTTTGAAGCCAGAAAGAATAAAACCTATGAAAGATTCCACCTTCACATGAAAGCACAAAAGACACAAGAAAATATTGATGGTTATGTTACATTCTTGAAGTTAAAGAGCCAGCCTTTCAGTTTTGGCCATTGAAGTGATTCCCTGAGTGAAGACAAGCTAATGGTGGTCTGCAGCAATAGAAAAGTATGTGAGACTTTGCGCAAAGACTATGAGATAACTCTAGAAATACTTACAAAAATCTGAAAAGCTACAAAGCAGGCAAAATTTTAGGTGCAGATTTTAAGTAAGAAGGCAAGTCAAGAAGCCATACATGAGACAGAATAAGAAAGACTGGCATGAAAGGAAATGACTTGAGGAAATCTAACAATGCAAGGGAGGGTGCCAAAACCTTGCAACTGACAACAGCGTGGGGAGTGTGGAAGTGAACATGCATATAAACATGAACAATTTGGCAAAAGTGTTCAGTTTGCCATTTGCCAGAAAATGCAGGCAAAAGCGAATTGTAAATCCAGTGAAAGCTCCAGTGATGAGGCATTATACTTTGATTCTGTGCAACAAGTGTCTCAGGTCCTAAGCAGAATGCAAAGAACAGCATCCTATGCAATCTTCAGTGAACTTTGATCCTGGATAAATTTCCATAAGATCATAACTTGATAGTCTTTGTTCATTGAGGCTGTAACAGTAAACTTGTCTTGGCATGCCACACAACTTTCTTTAGAATATGATAAATGCATTACAATTTTAGCCCTATCTGTAGCTATTATTGCAGGATGTGGAATTAATTGTTCATACTGCATGTACATGCATTAGAAATTATTTGCAACAGTTTACTAAAGTTAGAATCATGCTTAAATACTTTCCACTATTGTGGGTGAAGTTGTGGATGAAATCCATTCATCCTTCACAAAGTCTGAACGTTTGGGCTCCTTGAGGGGAGTGCACAGTGACTGAGGAAGTGAAATCCAGCCCTAACACAGGGCCTCGATGTGGAGCCCCTTCATATCCCTCCTGGCTGGTATTCTGGGGACTACAATAGGAGCTGAAGTCCATCAGCACCTATTGTGCAGGGTACAAGGGCAACAATGAAGTTCTGTAGACTTCCCCTTGGCCTATCTCCATTGTGTCCCTGCACTGAGACCTTTGTCGTGGTGTATAAGGGTTACTCAGGCAACTGGTCTACTAGCGGAACCCAGACATAGCCCCTGAACCTGCAACTCTACCCTGGCCATGAATTCTCATTGAAGTCAATGATGTCCACCAGCAGAATCTTAGCTGATGTCACAATCCAACAAGACACTGCAGGCACCATCAAAGTGAGTCTCAGATCATAAAATCATAGAATATCAGGGTTGGAAGGGACCTCAGGAGGTCATCTAGTCCAATCCCCTGGTCAAAGTAGGACCAATCCCCAACTAAATCATCCAGATATGCCAGTTAGAATTCTAATGGTTAGTTTTAATATGCCATTGACATCTATATGTGCGTGCAGGGAAAGAATTTGTGTCTGTATGGCAAATCCATGGTAATACAAAGCTGGGCCCACATGGCTAAAACTTGATCTGAAAGGCTTCCTGAGTTTGCAGATATTAATTTGTTAAATGTAATGTCTTGGAAAGTTTCCCTCCAGCTGAAATACAGCTATCAGAAGCATTTAGTGTGAATGCCCACCAACAGCATATGTGCTCAGCAAAGTAGATAGTAAGTTAATTTAATACTGAAATATATTAATAAATTCAAGAGGCACCCAGAAGGCTGAAACACTACATGTATATATTGCAATTGCATTTAGTAACCACACATTCACATATTTCCAGTATCCCTCCAGAGGAGAAATTATTGCCTTCTGAATTCTCCATGTATACTGCACTCATAGCACCTTAACCAGGAGAGACTTTAAGCTATTTAGATCACTATTTAAGCTATTTAGTGACACTCACAGCAGAACCGTGCAAAGCTATTGGCTTTCTTCACATGAATCTCACCAGAAAGAAAAGGAACATGCCAAGGCTCTATACTGGAGACATTAACTCCTTATTATTAGGGACAGCACTTACCAGATTATACTTAATTTAAATCAGGTTACAAAATTGCAGCCAAATTAGACAGCAATTTTGCCCTTTGAAAAAGCCAGTAAACTATGATTCGACCATTAATACCTTGTGAAAAGAAATTGAATTGATTTTTGAAAATTATTTTTTTTCAGTTGACTGACTTGATGTGTACATATTGTTTGTCGGGTTGCTTCATTGAGGGGTCTGGAATGGAGAGAAACAGGAGATGCAGCATTGCACGTGAATGCCACTTGTTAGTGTGGCAAGAAGTTCTTCTCTTGAGGAGTGTCTGTGAAGCTGAGGAATTGAGAAATCCCTACTACAGATGCAGGCTCCAATCCAGTAGATATGTATACATAATTAACTTTATGTCCTGTGTGAGATGACATTGAAATCAAGGGGAGCTATAACAGAGCATGAAGTTAAGCACCTGAGAAACTCTTTGAAGGATTGGAGCCTTATATTTTTGAAGGTCTGTAACTGGGTTTTAGCAGATTTAAGGTAGTACTGTCCTTATTTACAGCATATTGCATAGGCAAGTATCAGGAGCTAATGTTCTATACCAGACCATAGGATGAGGACTCTTTTATTGTAGAGAAATAGTAAAAAATCTACATAATTGCATAAATATGACTGCATGGCTGGCCTACTGAGGCAAATCAAGAGACAACTTTTATCCCACAGGAATTGACAGAGGATGCTGATAGACCCAAAGTGATAAAGGGGAATATTTTTGTCTTATGGCCTAATCTTGCTTTCATTGCGTCAGTGGCAAAACACTCATTGACTTCAAAGTTCCGGCATAAGGGCCTTAAGTGAATTAACTCAACAATGTTCTGATAGAGAAATCACCTTTGGAAAAATGGGTCTGTGCGTTTGAAAGTTCGCACACATCCCTAAATTGCAAGGAAAGGAGTCATAAAGTAATCTGGCTGGCTGCATCCTATGTCCTAAGGAATTTAAAGCAAACATTGATTTAACTTCAGCTGCATTCTTTTTTCGTCTGTTGACCTCTCTTCCATTTATATGACCATATATTTCATGCAAAAAAGTCAATAGTTAGCTACAAGTATTGAACAGGCCAACCTAAAGGGATGCTGCCAAAGCTGACAGATACAAAATTTACCTAATGTATTTAAATACAAATACAATGCCCTCTCTCTTTTTCTCCCCCATATAATATATATAATATTCCATGTGTTATTCCTTTGACATTGATTTCAGTGGAGCTATGACAACTTACACTAGCTCAGAATCTGACCTCATGTTCAGGTATCTAATTGAAGACCAGATAATGCCCCAGACTCAAGATTGAAAGCCTTGACTTCAGTGGGACTATTTCCTTTGACTTCAATGGGTGTCAGATTATGCCCATAGAGAGGTTCCTTAGCTTTGGCCATTGGAACACAATAAACAGAGGAACCTTCCATATATTCTTTGCAACTGAAGGTCAATATTAAAGGGTTGGATTGTGTTATTTATACACTGGGCCATGTTTGGTGTAGGTATGGAACTGTACTGTCCCTGGGGGAATAACCCATTGCCTCCCTGTCCCTCCCCATCTCCTTTGGGGAGGCTGAAAGAAGAAATCCCTGGGCTCAGAGATACTCAGAAACTACAGTTGTTCTTTGTACATGCACAGTGGTGGGGAAAGTGGGATAGGAATATAGGGCCCACTGAACTCTTTTTCTCCCAAAGCTCTTTTTCACAAACATACAATCTAGCCATGATCAATGTTATCTATGTGTTGTATTGGTTCATTCACATGCCATGTTTTCACACAAAGACATAAGTTTTGCTGTGAGTGCCCATACTGATGCCATCCCTGAGTCTTTAATGCTAAGGCTGGCTAGTGATTTGATGGTTTTTAAAAGCCTCACATGGATTCAGTAACCAATATTTCTCCCCCTTGGCAGAAATCCTGGCACAGGGCACTAGTGGCAGAAATTCCACAGCGAGAAAAAAATTGTATTGGCAAAAATCAGTTGCAGTGGTAAGGGACCAAAACTTTTAGAATTATAGAGTTTAAGGCCAGAATGGATCATTAGATCATCCAGTCTCACCTCCTGTATAACACAAGCCATTAAATTTCACCTGGTTTATCCCTGTATTGAGTCCATTCACTTGTATCTGACTAAACCATAATGTGGTTGGCTAATTTTTGTGGCTCTTTTCCGCTCCTGCTCCAATTTTTCAACATCCTTTTAAAAAATGCAGACACCCAAACTGGACATGATTTGCACCACAAATTAGACACCTCTGCAAAGGAAGGGGGCATGACCAACCCAGCTGTGGGATGTAATTCTCTCAGCAGCCTCCATCAAGACAATGCCTACTCTGGCTGTAAAGTTAAAGCCTCTCAGCCTCCACAGGAAGTATGCAGAAAGAACAACGGCATCCTGCTAAGAGACATGGCATTCACAGGGATAGACAGGTATACTTTATAACTCTTTGTGCCCCTTGTGAATCTGGCCACAAGTGTTATAAAACCTAGAGATAAAATATTTAGCTCTTTAAGATGATGCTGATTTGTGTCTCTCCATATGATGGACTATGGCTCAAGAGAGAGATTAAAGCTCATATTTGTAGTTGGTGGTGCATAAACAAATATTTGTGTTTGGTGCAGCATTACTGAAGGGGTTAAAATGAATATATTCATCAATGTATATTTTAGACCCCTTAGTAACCCGGACTATCTAATGTTATTCTACCCTGATGTAAACTGTAAAATGTTATTAATATATTGGTATTAATATTCTCAGTCCCTGCTAATTCCTTCTCAAGATCCTTTTCCCAAATAACTTAAATATAATTTTGTGCATGATGCAATGCATCAGCATAACAAAACATCAGGGAGGGGACCAATGAGGAGGGTTACTGCAGTAATATCATGTAGCTAATAAGTTTTGGTAGGTCAAAATGATCTGTTGAGACTGATTGTATAATCATGTGGGAAGTGTTTAAAAGCTTCCTGGTTTTGTGCCACTTTTGTACAGCAGTTATGATGACCAGTTTCATTCTTGACATTGAGGTTAGTTCTATTTTTAGGCATGTAGAGTACTCAAGTAGATGGGACGAGTCATATATTCTTCAATGGCAGGCCATATTGTGCCTGATTCCAAGAATGTAATATAACGCTGTCATCCCCAAAGACATCTCAGTGAAGCAGCTAGATGATAAATCTTTTAAATGAAGAGGTCTCAAGCCATCTCTTATCTTCATTTAGTTGCATTTTTCTTGGACGTATTTGGTGCTTTTTACCTTTCCCTAGGAAGTTTTATACATATGATCTGTCTTCTTTCCCCCCCCCCCCCCGATGTTAAGTGGAAAAAGAATTGGCAGCACTTTAAAAGGACATAGCAGACGTGGGTGTGAGGGAGGATACATCTTTCATAGATTAATCCTATCCCACTGCATAGATGTCTTTCCAACTGCGCGTACTTCCTCTGTTGGGGAAGTCTGTTGGGGAAGAGTTTCATCTGAAAGTCATCAGGTAGCTTCTCTTTTATTTATATTGTCAGTGGGTTGCTGGGATATTTTGCAGTTTGATTTAAGAGCCAAGCACTCCCCAGGCTGTTTGTAAAGAATCCGATGGATGGATAGGGCTGTGTTAGATGACGAAATAATGGCCAAAAATTAATCTGCAAAAATTAATCTATCCATGTGGCCTGATTGTAAGCCCAAATAAACTGGCACGGAACAAAAGGGCAACAGGTTCATTCAAAAAAAAAACATTAAACAGTAGGGACAGAGGCCGCCCTATCTCCTACTCCTATTGAAATCAGATAATTTGGTCTTATTGCTAAGGGTCAGATTGTGATACCCTTACTCAGTTTGAATAGTACCTTGCACCAAGGGTGGTCTCATAAAACGTAGTGGCACTGTTTGTGTATTAAGGAGTTACTGTGAATAAAGGTACTGGAATTCATCCCATGCCAACCTGACCTCCAAAATTAGATCCTAAAGTGAAGTCCCCCAGAATCTGGAGCATAAAGTTCACAGATCTTAGCCTTCTCTGGATTGGTATTGCGGAGAACAGCCTCTGAATTGTTTGCCTGACATAGTGAATAATATCTAGGGATCTTCTAATACAGCAGCTCACTGCTTAATCCTAAATTAATGCAGGTCAATCCATGTGAATGATAAAAAGGAGGAGTGGAGCCAGCAAATGTGCATGTGGCTATGGCTGTGATGTTTCTTCTCCACTTTAAGAGAGATGTAAAACAGAAGGAAATACATTTTTCAATGGCCCTCTCCCTTTTTACAGAAAACAGCTATCACTGAATTCTTTAGGGGGAGGGGAGCTGTGAATGCCTATATACTCACACCAGATGAGGGACCATCAGGATTTTTCATCTTTTATGGACCTTAATGGAGAAAGCAACTTTTCTATGGCTGAGATCTTGATGGCCTTAGGACCTTTGGTTCTGACATTTCATCTGTACCTGCTGTTCTGTCCATGCCTGTAAGGTGCTAGGTACCTCTTGGCAATTGGTGATTAACCATGGAACAAACTATCAATGGAAATGGTGGATTCCCCTTCCCTTGAAGTCTGATCTAATGGTCCCACCTGGCCTTAAAATCTATGAATTTATGAAAAGGCTGAAATCCATCAACCACCATGTCAAGTTGTCTAGAGTAGCTCACGAATCAACCACAGGGCAGACTATCAAGGAACAGAGCACAAACCCCAAACTGGTTGTATGGTCTATAATTAGATTTCACCAACCAAGTAACAAGTATGAACTCCTAAAGCACTATAATAGCCTTAATATTGAGTCACAGACCGTTCCCAGGGGCACTGCAGTCTATCTTGCCACGCAGGCAAGCCTGCCTTTGTGATGGATAATCCTTATACCAAAAATCACATTAATATTCAGGTTACTCCTGATCCCAAAGGATAAGTCACTTACCCCAGGTCAATTGTACCTTAGATCTCTTACCAAAGACAATGCTCGCAGTCAGTCCTGTAATAAACTAACTAAAGCTGTATTAACTAGTAAAAAGAAATTATAGTTATTTACAAGGTTAAAGCAGGTAAACATACACACATGAAAGAGCTACAGTCTTACTTCAAAAAAAGTAATAGACACTCCTGTAATAGGCATGCTTTATATGTCCTTTAGGGCTAAGCCAAGTTAAACAGCTTGGGGATCCCTTGCTTATGCTTAGAATTATTGCCCTCTCCGAATTCCAAGCAGCATAGTGATAACAATTCCTCCTTGACAGAGATTTTTATTCCCTTCCCCACAGCATTCAAGTTGTGATGGGACAAGGGCTTGTGCGTGTTCACAGGTGGGTCGTGGGGGCAATTACCAAAGTCTTTTGTCCACTGACATTCCACAATGGCTCATCTGGGTCTATAGGCCTTCTTTTGTTGGGCAGGAGATGCCACCGTTTGTGGTAAACTAGTATTTCACACTTGGTAATGAGACTCTTCTCACTGTGGGGGTTGATAGTTTTAGCCAACATTTTTATAGTTACAGAGCAAACACTTAATTATTATCTTATAACATGGGATACAGATATCACAAGTAAGATTAATATGTATAGCAACCTACAAGTATTTAATAAAGACTAAACTCTAAACACATTCTTACAATGGTAATAATTATTTTAACAATACTAAAACATAGCTAAGCCAGACTGGTTTCCAGCTATGCATTTGTCAGTGTTCATTGGGCCTGGGCATGGGCTGGCACCAGGTATGTCAGCCACTTTTTCAGGATCAGGGCCCTTGTTATATCAGTATTCACTCCAGACATGCCAAACCCATGAAAAAAAAAGTGGGCTTGTTTTTGGCTTAATTGGCTTTTGAGTTGTTGGGTTTTGGCTTGTAGCTTGTTGCTTTTTGTAGCTTGTTGCTTCTTTTTTTTTTGATCGTCTCCCAGCAAGCAGGGGCAAGGGGGGAAGAGAGTCAGGGGTGCACAGTGGGCCCACCACAGTCCCAGACTGCACTCCGGGGGGGAATCTAGTCACATAAAGTGTTGGGGTTCTTAGGGATTGGCTTGTTTTGGCCTTGTTTCGAAATGGGATTCGCTTGATTTTTGGCTTATTGTGAAAGTTGAGGTGCTTATTTACTGCGTGAAAGTTGGCAACTGTGATTCACTCCTGCGGAAATGCATATTGCTGTCACAATCCAAGGATTATGGCTTCAGACAAGGAATAAAGAGTAGATGAACATGATAATTTAGGAACATAGTTCCTGTTTTCATGCTTCTGTTCAGAGTCTGACCAAAATTTTGTATCAGCATTTTTTGGGATGAAATGGCAGTTTCCTCAGGAAAAATTTCTCTTTTCACCAAAACTGTGGAGTGTATTGCTTGAAAAGTGAAAACTTTAAAAAAGATTGTTTTAGGTGTTTTTTGTTCGTTTGTTTTGTTTGTTTGTTTGTTTGTTTTTTTGACAAAAACCTGAAAACTTTCCTCAAAAATGTTACTGGAAAATAAAGTAAAATTTCCAACCAGCTGTCGTAACACACCACTTTCCTTCCCTTATTTATTTATTTTAAGAAACAAAAGCTCTGTCTCCTATTCTCACCCTTATCAGCAGTCCAGATATAAACCTTCTTTACAACAATTTTATTAAAAGGTGAGCTTTTGATTGTCCTCAGTTCAGCTACCCAATCCAAACAGATCTCCCCCATTATGCGCCACGTACTTCCTCTTTCACCAACACACTCGTATTTTCTTATCACATAGTTGTGGGCTGGACCACCTGGAGGGACAATTGCCTCCTTACATTCAGCCTCCCTACTTCAGGCAGCTGTCTTGGATCCCATCAATATAATCTTCCCTTTTATTTTGGAGTTTTATTCTGATGTTTCCATACACTGGCAACTCATCAGCCCAGGCAAGTGAGGCACAGTCGAACCAAACATTGCCAAAATCTACAAAATACATTTTGCACATCCTTTTTTTATTCAACTGATAAATATATATACAGATTTTAAGTGCAAATTGGGATTTGATTTAAATGTCACAACTCACTCTCTTGGTTGTGTAGCACAATGCCAGAAAGTTTGAAGAACGTAATGCTGCGTGGGGCTCAAATCTTGGTATCGCTAATAATGCCCTGTTACCATGGCAATTTACCACACGCAGGAGTCACTATATAAAGGCATTGCTGTGGTAACCACTTGTTGGAGAGGTCACCGCAGAATTGTAGCAGTTAAGGCAGGGCTGCAAGAGGTTTGCAGGGGACAGGGATGGGGAGCTACACTCTACGCCTCTCGAGCACCCTTTCGCATTGGGGTGAGCCCTGTATGTATGCATGAAGATCCGCTGCCAAGCCCCAGGCCTGCCTCATGCTCTGCCCCTCACTCCGGCCCAGGTAATAGCTGCACCACAGTGGTGGCTCCAGCTTCCAAGTCCGCCTGCTGCTTCTTCACTATAAATAAGGTGAGCTTTTAATAGCTATTATATTACGCCTGGGGCCATCACTGTTTTGTGATTTGTGCCTCACCTGTCAAAAAAGTCACGAGCAACCTCTGTGCCAATCCCAGTCTCTGCTTTCATCTGTCATTGTCTTTTTAGACCCCCATGCAGAGTACAGGAAAGTGAGAGACTCCCATATTTGGAGGCCTATTGCTATCACTGCAGCAATAGCCATTTAAAACAAGAAGTCAGCTATGTAAGTGGGAGCAAGGTTTTATACGGTCAAAAATAGAACAAATTTTGTCTTTTGTTCCTAACAGTATTGTTAAAATTATAAGATTTCATATTACAGCTCTGTGGGATAAATCCTTTACCCAGTTTTACCAGTGTAAATCCAGAAAAACTCTTCTTAAATCAATGTTATTATTCTGGGTTTAAATTGGTGCAACTGAGAGCAGAATTTTGCCTGTCAGGGCAAATTTTACTAAAAGCGAAATCATATTTTTCCGTTTGTAGCTGAGAGCGCTTATCTCCCTTAAGGCCCCACTGAAGTCACTAAAGCCTCTCATTCCGAGTCCCCAAACTCCAGAGGAATGTCATTATAATGCAGCACATTGTCTGTTAAATCTCTAATTGAAAGAACTTTTGGTGCACTGAAAATGAGATTCAGGTGCATGGAGAAATCTGATGGGATGTTACAATACAGCCCCTTTAAAATGTAGAAGGATCTCTGTGCCTTCTGCACAGTATGTGACACTGCTGTGAAGCATGGATTAAGGGAAGTTGGTATTAAATGTGTCTGATAATAATGGTTGATTCAGAGGAGATGTACTTGAAAGACCAGGTCCTAAAGTGGGGATGGAAGTGGGATAGCGCCATTGACGTCTGAATCACATAGTAAGACTTTAACCATAAAGGGCCAAAGGCAGTCCTGGTGGAATCAGGTCCAACTTCAATATAGTTGCAATCATTTCTACCAGATCTGAATTTGGTCCCAAATGTGTAATAACACAGTTATGACCTGACTTCAGGAAGATACTTAAACACGTGTCTAATTTTAACAGTAGTAGTTCAACTGAAGCCAATAACATAATTCACCCCTTTTGTTAGGCATGTGATTAAGTGCTTTGCTGAATCAGACATACATTTTAAGGAAAAGAACACACTTTATTTACTACATTGTACACCTCATTTTAGGAGATGAGAATTATTTTTTTTTAACTTTCCATTTGGTGAATCAGTCAATGCCCGTTGATTGAGAGGATTGATTTTATGTACAGAAAACTGTAATACATATAAGATTTTATCAACATTATTTCCTGCTTTCATTGCACTATGAATGACTTTCTAAAGTGGCACTTAGAGCCCACTATGAAATGTGTATGGGGTAGTGAAAGGACACATTAATAAACATTTTAGGTAGTTAAAGTCACTTATGGCTAGATCCTCAGCTGCCCTAAATCAGTTTAGCTTCACTGAAGGAAATGGCACAGTGCTGCATCTGGGCCCTGGGGCTCAAGCAGAATTAGAGGATAAATTGATTCAATCTGGTTCCTTGTGAGAAATGATAGCACAGTCTGGTGAATGGTGTTGGGCTTTTACCCTAGTTCACTTCCCTTCCTCTATTACTCTTTTAGACTTTATTTTTAAAACATAAAATGCATAGTGAAAAAGAATTGCCATACTGAATCAGAGCAATGGTCCATTTGGCCAATATCTTGTCTGCTGTAGTAGTCAGAGCCAGATGCTTCAAAGGAATGTGCAATGATCTTTGTTAGTGAACAATTATGGAATAATTTGGTAACACCCTTTATCTGTTTCTTCCTCTCTTTCTATTTTCTATATTTCTTTCCACTCTGTCTCTATTACTGTCTCTCTTCCCTATCTGCTACCATTATTTTTTAAATTCTCCAAAACACTTATATTAATATTACAGAAGAACATAAGAATGGCCATATGGGATTAAACCAGTGGTTTATGTAGCCCAGTATCCTTTCTTTTGACAGTGGCCAGTGCCAAAAGGAATCATCAGAATAGGGCAATTATTAAGTACTCCATTTCATGTCATCCAATCCCAACTTCTGGCAGTCAAAAATTTAGGGACACCCAAAGCATAGGTTTGTGCCCCTTACCTTCTTGGCAAATAGCCGTGAACTTGTATAGTTCTTATTTTAACCCAGTTACACTTTTGGTCTTCACAACATCCCCTGGCAATGAGTTGCACAGGTCGACCGTGTATTGTGTGAAGATGTACGTTTTTTGGTTTGTTTTAAACCTCCTGCCTATTAATTTCATTGGGAAACCTCTGGTTCTTGTGTTATGTGAAAGGATAAATAACACTTCACTATTCACTTTTCCCACACCTTTCATGACTTTATAGACTTTTATCAGTTGCAGTCATCTCTTTTCTAAAATGAACAATGCCAGTCTGTATAATCTCTCCTCATAATGAAGGTGTTCTGTAACACTAATAATTTTTTTCCTTCTCTGTACCTGTTCCAATCTGAGTATATCTTTTTTAAGGTGGAGTGACCAGAATTATCTGCAGTGTTCAAAGTGTTGGCATAGCATGGATTTATATAGTGGCATGATGGTATGTGTTTTATTATTTATCCCTTTCCTAATGTTCCTTACATTCTGATAGCTTTTTGGCTGCTGCTGCACATTGAGAAGATGTTTTCAGAGACCACTTGACAATGCCTCCAAGCTCTGTATCTTGAGAGGTAACAGCAAATTTAGACCCCATCATTCTGTATGCATAGTCAGGATTATTTTTTTTCCTCTCTGAATTACTTTGCACTTATCAACACTGAATTTCATCTGCTATTTTGTTGCCCAGTCACCCAATTCTGTGAGATCCCTTTGTAACTCTTCACAGTCAGCGTTGGACTTAATCATCTTCAGCAATTTAGTATCTGCCATCTTGCTGTTTACCCCCTTTTCCAAATTTAGGGATATATTAAACAGCACATATCCTTAGGAGCATTTACCTCTTTCCACTGTGAAAACTGACCATTTGTTCCTGCTCTTTGTTTCCTATTTTTTAACCAGTTACTGATTCAAGAGAGGACTTTCCCATATCTGCCTACTTTACTTAAGAGCCTTTGGTGTGGGACTTTGTGAAGAGTTTCTGAATGTCCAAATGTACTATATCCACTGGATCACCCTTGTCCACATGTTTGTTGACCCCCTCAAAAAATTCTGAAAGATTGTTGATGCATGATTTCCCTTTACAAAAGCTGTGTTGACTCTTCCCCAACATATTGTGTTCATCTATGTGTGTGATAATTCTATTCTTTACTATAGTCTTAATAATTTGCCTGGTACTGAAGTTAGGCTTATTGGCCTGTAATTGCCAGGATCGCCTCTGGAGCCTTTTAAAAAAAATTGGCATTAGGTTAGTTACCCTCCAGTCATCTGGTACAGAGATTGATTTAAGCAATAGGTTCCATATCACAGTTAGTAGTTCTATAATTTCATATTTAACTTCTTCCAAAACTTGGGTGAATACCAGCTGGTCCTGGTGACTTATTACTGTTTAAGTTATCAAATTGTTCCAAAACCTCCTCTACTTGATACCTCAGTCTGGGATAGCTCATCAAATATGTCACCTAAAAAGTCTGGCTCAGGTATGGAAATCTCCCTCACATCCTCTGCAGTGAAGACCAATGCAAAGAATTTATTTAGATTTTCTGCAATGGCCTTGTCTTCCTTGAATGCTCCTTTTTAGCACCTTGATCACCCAGTGGCCCCACTGATTGTTTGGCTTCTTCTTTTTGCTGTACTTACAGATACCAACAGCAATTTTTAAAAAATCTTTTGCTAGTTGCTCTTCAAATTCCTTTTTATCCTGCCTGAATGTACTTAACACTTGACTTGCAAGTTTGTTCCTTTCTTGTTTCCTCAGTAGCATTTTACTTCCAATTTTTAAAAGATGTCTTTTTGTCTCTAACCAAGTCTTTCACTCTTTTGTTTAGCTATGGTGGCATTTTCTGGACTTCTTACTGTGTGTGTGTGTGTGTGTGTGTGTGTGTGTGTGTGTGTGTGTGTGTGTGAAAGAGAAAAAATGTTTATGCTGCTTGTGACTGTAGGAAGCATGAATGGAATGGAAGCATTTCAGAGAATTGTACCATGGAGGTCCTGGACTTTAATCTCTTACCACTGGTTCCTCCCCAGCACTGCACTAGTGGGTATAAATCAAATCTTGTGTATGCTGCAAACAATGTATATGAATACCAAAAACTGAGTTCAACATACTGTGGAAACCTGAATTCAGGATGTTCTTTCTTTGGCATTTTAAATCATAAATTTCCAGTGGATGCCTTTAAAATATCACCTATCACCATCCCAGATACCTGCAACATCTTTCTGTACTTAGAAGAGCACATGCCGAGTCACTGCAGTGATAAAATAATAATAATTACCACTTTCCCGGTGCCGAGCATCTGAAAGGATTTTAGAACCATGAATGGAGTAAGCGCCACAACAACCCTGTAATGAAACCAGTCAGGGTTATCCCCATTTTATGGAGCACATGGGGTGATTTTAATCAAACCCACTTTAGATGAATTTTGAATGTCTGGGTGTGCATTTACAGCCCTGATTGCATAGACCTACTCAAGGAATGTTCCCAGTGAAGGCTAATAGGAGTATTGCCTGAGTATGGTAGCCTTTAAAATTCTATTTGCTATTTGCATGAGAGTTAAAGTGTACAGCTACAATCTACCCTCTGTAAGGAATGGTGCATAGCTGCTCCACTCATGGAGTAGTGCAGAAAAGGAATCATGACACAGAGGCATCATTCCCTACTCCCGACTTGCCCCAGAGGGTAATAGCCAATATTAGCCTTCCAACCCAGGCCTCACTGTTCATGCTGGGTTATTCATTGGGAGTTGGAGCTAAGACTCCATCCACACATAATGCTTCCTGCTAACTTGCACAGTGGGCCATAGCGGGTGTGCAGTTCCCATTTTCCCATCCTGACCAGACCCACAGTTCTGGGAGTCTGGGTGGGAGCATATGGTTGACCTAATCCCCTCTTATGCTCCTGAATGCCTGTGGAAACTAGGCCACAAACTGACCCTAAGCATGGTACCTAATCAAATTGCACCTTCATAGCTTGAATAATGGGAAAATGCATCTATCTGAAGAGAAGAAAAATATGTATGGTTTGAGTAGAGCTTCAACAAACTGATCTGTTAATTAGAGATTAAAAGCCTAGTAAATAAGCACGTCTTGGCTCACTTATGTCCTAAAGTTATCGCCAGAAAAACCTTCAAAGAACAAAAGAACTACTCAACAGCAACATAGTGTAATGGTTTTGAGTTGAGCAGAAGAACTTTTCAGTAGCAGTCTTCTAATTCACTAATCCTTAATCCCAATTTGACTAGTCAGTTATTGCAACACACCACTATAATCTCTACCAGCAGCGCTAATTAAAGCATGAGAAAGTATTGGCATGTAAGTCACAAGTAAAACAAACTTTTTAAAAAACTGTTTAAGTAACACTCCATGAATGCTCCAAGGCCATGAGTAAGTTGATTTTATATTCCAAGGGTTTCCGAAGGCTACTTTACTGAAAATCATAAACCACTTGCAAAAACACGCAACTTGTGGTTTTAATCGATACTGTCTTTCAGAGACAATAGGAAAGATCCTCAGCTGGTGTAAATTGGTGTAGTTCCATCAACTTGAATGTTCTTCAATGTTAATATCGGCTGAGGATCTGGATGAATATTTAATTTTCCTCCAAATTAAATTTTAAATATATGATTTATTCACAAATCACAGCATTTTCCCAAATATTATACTTCATGATTTTGCTTAAACCCCAAGGATAACGCTGAAGTGTTTTTTTTATCTGTTTGTTTGTTTTTCATTTCCAAATACTTTCATTGCTTCCTCACCGGCTGTCGTATTGTATGTTTTCTGGTCAAATGCAATCAAATCATATTGCATTTACTCAGCCACCTCTCTCACTTTATATTAATCCATATTCTCTTTACAAGCAGATTCATTTTTTTCTCTAGATCTTAGCCTGCTTTTCTTCTAATATTTCTACAATTTCTATGGCTGCCTACCTTTTTAACTCTTTTTTTATCAGGCAGATCTTCTGTTGTGCTCTGGTAAAGAGTGGAATCTTGCCCTCGGGTCTAAGAAATATTCTTTCAGACACTTTTAAGTTTCCTAAATTTATTTTTTGCCTATATTTTTTTCAACCACTTCTTCTATCTTTATTCTGTTTAAGCAGAGCTTTTACTAAATCTTACCATAGCTATGCTTAAGTCATTTCTAATAAATATGCATCCAATTAATTTTGTTATGGATCCTATCAGTAGTCTTCAAATCAAAGCATTTTTGTTTTTTTGTTTTTGTTTTGCATGTGTTGCTTCCTATGTTTCTTTCTGATGATGTTAGTTGGCATCAAATTCTGGTTGATGATGAGCATCTGCAGCTCCCATTGCTTGGCTATTCACAAGATTTGTCCAGAAGAGTCCATAAGGAAGGCTAACTAACTGCCCACATGCAGGAAAGGGAAACATGGGAAACAGAAGACAAAGCTAGTCTATGTTTACAATGATTTGAGTATATGAGAGAATATGGAAGAAGCATTTGACCATCTTTACAACATGACTAATGGCAGGAATTGGATGTCAGAGTCTGGGTTCCTAATCCCCTGTCTCTATCCAGGAGGTGTTCTCTCCTAGCTGTTCATTCTGTGGACAACTTTGTAAGACACAAAACCTTTCATGGACTGCCTCCCCTCCAACATCTCCATGGTCACATCTTTTTGGTCAAAATATCTCATTCTGGTGACCATCAGATAGGATTCCACTGCAACAGACAAATCTGTCTCTCCAAATTAACAATTTCATTTTCCCATTAGTTCTTTGAAGGAGATCATCAATAACAACATAACTTGGTTAACATAACATTTAGCCAATACATACTCCTCTGACTGTGAATCACTAGGGCCTGATCACTGAATGGATTGACTTACATGGCTTGCAATGAACTTTGGATCAGGCCTTAAATCCATCCTTTTTTTCTTTTCTTTTCTTTTCTTTTCTTTTTCTTTATTCAAAATTTTAGCTTTGGGAGAATTTTCATATACTTCAACAAATAAGAGTGAGAAAAGCAAAAATTGCTTGGGATTTTCTCTACCCCTGATCATGAGGACAGTCTGTCTATTTTGCCTTAAATAATCAATCTTTGGTCTGCACGGTCATTATTATAAACAGCTGTAATATCCATGACCAGCATTGCAGCTTTTGATAGTTACAAAACTCAGAAGATGCTCATTAGACCCCTGGGAATCTTAATTGGTTTTAATCTATAGCTTTTAGAAATTCTGTGGCATTCTTGAACTCAAAAAGATCATAGCAAGCATCTTTCAAATCTGTACATAGTTCTTTTCACTCCTCATTGAATTTCAAGTGGTAAAATGTATTGGTCTTCCTTAATTTTTCATCGTGTGGGACTCTACTGCACTCATACCATATGGTGATGCATAACAGGTTTGCCACAATGGGCTTTCAGGTGTCATAACACGCTGGTCTAGTATTATCTAACAGCTGTCAATTCTGTTTATGAAAGGCAAGCTCACATTCCTGTGATCCATTCCCTGGACTAACCCTCTCAAACAACTCTTGTAATAGTTTTGAGATACTCGGATGATTTTCTACAAGAATCAGTTACAGTATAGTTGACCAGCAAGATACAGTGAGTTTGGCTGTATTTAATGTCAAATTATAATGTCCTTTCCCTGGTGAGTTGTATATTTCAGTATCTGAGCACAGGAATCTTAGTAGCCATTACTGTCTTGACATATTCCAAAATGGTATAAAACCTGCCCTAAGCAGATTCACCCAATGCTCAAACTAAATATTTCCACTAGTGCATTAGGTTATGCTGTGCAGGCCATTTCATGATTAAAATGCCATTGATTTTAATGAACAGATTCCTGAAAAATGTAGTCTGTCATAGAGATGAATAGAATCACTTAAAAGTTATGGAGCAGCTTATGGTACTTGTAAAGTTTTGCAGGAGAACTTACTTTCAAGCAATTTTGCCCATCAGAGAGTGATAAATAGAAACACATGGCACCTCCTCTCTCCCTTTTAGCATTTGTAGACGGCCTTATGAGGACGTACTGCCAGGTACTTAACTGAATCAGAGATGGGTTCCAGGTGTCAATAGTCATTCAAAAAGTGAAGTTTCCTGTAACTAGGTAGCAACATTAATGTCCTTGATTTGGCATATAATATACATGATATTACTTACAATAATGTTATCTCCAATGTATTATAAGTGAGGCCTCTCATTCCAATAGCGAGATATCACTGGGCAGGCACATTTTTTTTATATAACATGGATAGATATCCACTTCATCAGAACTTTGCATAGTGTCTGCTAAAAGAACCAGATCTGTGAACGTAGCTGGAGGGGGAGGAAGGAGAATAAAGGTCTGGATTCTTAAAGATGAATTTTTTTCTTTAAAACTATTTATAAAGCCCTTTATTCCTTAAAAATCCACCTACAGTCATTTGGCAGCATTTATTCAAGGAGTCCAATGCACTCATATGAAATTTGCACAGTTTGAACTAATTCTACCAAATAATACAAACTTACTCTTATTTTCCCTGCAACCAAGAGCAGTGACTAGATATCGAGTACTGAATACTGTACTAGATTATATAGACATAATACACTTAGCACTTACAATGCTCCTTTCTTTTGCACATCAAAGCACTTTGCAGATGTTATAACTCCATGGGGAGATAGATATTATCAGCCCCATTTTACAGCTGGAAAATTTGATATACAGATCAGCAAAGTGATACAGGAAACCATTTCCAGAACCAACAAAGCTGTACAGTAAACCAGTGGTAGAGTGGGGAATGGAATATAGTCATCCTGCCAACCATCACCCATATTACAAGACACGGTTCCAAGTTGTTTTCAGGAGATTCTTTTCTAAGTTTTAGGCTGCACTGTAGTGATTTCCAGGTATGTGTGTGACAGCTAATGCAGTAAACTGTTTCTGGCATGAAAAAGAGCACTCAGCTTGGTGTCTTATCAGAATGCTCACAGATATGCCATCTCAACAGATTTTAATATTTATACCTTCCCTCCCCTTTCTATCAGTGTTTACCAACAAATCATCATATTTGTTGATATGCCTAACAAATCACCCTCGGCAGCAATAAAGTCAATAAAAGCCCTCTTCAAAATACTGAGGAGTGCCTGGGGATTTGGATTCTATACAATATGGCATTCCTGAATTTTAAAAACAGGTGTAATTCACTCTTAAACGCTGCGACATTAGGCATACACTTCCCATCACACCAACAGTTTTGGTGAATCATTGCTAGCTCTTCTTTTTCCCCATAGCCCTGTGCTCTTGATCCCACCAGAGACCCTGTATTGCTGTTGACGGGATCCATGCCTGAAGCAATAGGCTCTGACATGCCACATGCTTTATTTATACCGACTGGCCCTCTGACAATCTTTTTCCCTGCTAGTTCCAATGAAGGTTTTGTGTGTATAGCTATTTTCATCACTAAAATGATTTTATATGCAGTTCGGATATAGTAGTTAAACTATTCTCAGACAGCAACTTCCTCCCTCCACCAGAAACCTATTTTGTATAGATGTCCATGAACAGCCTCTTTTGTTGTGCCTTATTTTCATACCCTGCTAGAGAGCTTTGCTTTAAGGTACTAATATAATCAAAAATTGCTTCATTTATCCCCTGCCTCATCCGCCATGGTGAAACTGAAATGCTCTGCAGTTATCAGTGGTTCGGGCTGGAGGTAGCTCATTACAATTAGAGTGAATTGTCACACAATTTGTCTTTTGGTCTGTCTGATGAAGGGCTTAGCAAGAAAAGAAGAGAAATACACTTTTTGACAGTTCACTTACAATTCTCCTTATTCAAGATATAGCTCGTTTTTAATCTTTCAGCTCTTTCTGCTAAATTAACGTGGCCAGATGCAAAGCAATTTCAACTTTCAAAAGTTGTATTTAAGCTAATTGATTGCCTCTGTTGATTGATTTAAGCTAATTGATAGCCACAGTGTGTTTCACAGGTTTATTATCTATATTTAAAGTGAATTGCCTATATTTTCATAATTGACCCGGGTACATGGGTGTCCAACTTGAGACACCTTGTACAGGTCTGAATTTCAGAAAGTGCTGAGCACCTACCCTCAGAAAATACCTCCTTTAAGGTGTCTTAAGGTGGGCGCCCAAAATCACTGTCCACTTGAAATCATAGGTCTTAATTGATATGACCAGCTCACCTGGATTTAGCCTAATTGGGACAGCTGACCATACTTGGGAGGATACTCTTTCTTTATAATTGTAGTATGACGCCAAGCAGAAGTGGAGCCAGGGAACATACTTTCAAAGAGGAAAAAGTGAGAGTGTAGTTTTAGAGCTAATCTGTGTCCCTTGCAAGGCTGGCTCCAGACCCCAGCGCGCCAAGCGCGCACTTGGGGCGGCGTACCGCGTGAGGGCGGCAGGCGGCTCCAGTGGACCTCCCGCAGGTGTGCCTGTGGAGGGTCCGCTGGTCCCGCGGCTTCGGTGGAGCATCCTCAGGCACGTCTGCAGGAGGTCCACCGGAGCCGCGGGACCGGCGACCGCCAGAGTGCTCCCCGCGGCACGACGCCCTGCTTGGGGCGGCGAAATTCCTAGAGACGCCCCTGGTCCCTTGGTCTAATAAATGTCTTTGTTTGGTGTTAGTAGAAAATGACTTTGCTATGCCATTTGTCACATGAACCAGCAAAAGTAAGATGGTAAGAAAATACCAATGTTCAGCCCTCAACAATGTGGGAAGTGTTCAGAAAAAGGAGTGCCACAACAGAGTCCGAGGGCTGGTCTACACTACTGCTTAAGTCAATGTAAAGCCACCCCATGACCCACGCAAGTGACAGCAACCCAAACCTGTCCACATCACACTAGCTGGCAGGAGATGCTCTCCCGCTGACATAGCTTACACTGCTCGTTGAGGTGGAATAATTATGCCAACGAGAGGGTGCTCTCCTGTTGGCATAGCACGTCTTCCCCAGATGTGCTACAGCTGCCGACGTAGAGAGGTAGTGTAGACTAGGCCTAAACCACAAAGAGCCAGGATAGTTCATCTTGTTAATTTGTGAAGTCGGGAGTTAAGCTGAAAAATATGCCTAAATCATTTGCCTTAGTAGTGGAAGGGGAACAGGAATCACAATGACATTGCTCTTTAAAAGCTGGATGGGCATTTCAATCCAAATGTAGATCACTGGTATGTTTGGATGGTTGTCATGGTACCAAGGTGGTCATGTGTATATCAGTGAACATTTAATTATTTCTTTACTTCCACCTAACACCGCAGAAGCCACAACCTGCTCTCAGCCGCAGAGAGGCTGCTCTCTGTTCTGCTCAGCATTCACAGAGCCCAGCATTCCAGTCTGTAGGGTGACCCTTCGAACTCTCTACCTCCTCTCATCCCATTACACAAGCATAATAGCTTCTCCATTCAGGTGTCAATAGGAAGGACACATGAGAGATCATTGTCCTGTATTCTTCCATGCCACTCCTGCCATATTTTTACCTAGGGAATTCAGTGCTTTTGAGAGGCATTTTTTTCAGTGTTTCACTTTTCATCATGGTTCTAGGCTTCTTCTGTTTTCATACTATGTGACTTGCATTGACCCTATCAGAGACTGCAATGTCATTTGGACTCCTGTTCCAGAGTTAGCACCTTTTGCCTGGTGTGCACACTCCAGAACAGGAGCATCTTTTTACCTTGTAGCACCTTTTACCTTTTGACCCTTCACCCTCGTAGGGTCCCAGAGCTCGGGTTCTAGCCCAAGCCCAAATGCCTATACAGTGATGTTTAGCCCCAGAGCCTGGTCCACGTGATCCTCAATCAACTGACTTGGGCCAGCCGTGGTTCTTTTTAGTCCTGTGTAGACATACTGATAGCGAGGCAGCCATCACACCCTGAGGTATGGGGCAGACCCTCAGTTATCTTATCCTAACTATTGCTAACTCAAGATAATTGCAATGAAAATGTGCAGCCGCAGCCACAGCCGAATCAATACATGACAGTCCTCCTGACTTTCCCACAAGTTGTCTGTGCAACTATTCTTGTGTACTGTCTTGCCATCTACCTGTGCTGAGACCCTTGACTAGAACTGCTCCACCTTCATATGCATCTAGTCAGTGTCTCCATCCCAACCTGCTTGCAATTCTTCTAGCTTCACTCCTCTGCATTGTTTGATAATGCAGAACAATGAAGAGTAAGAAGCCCATGTTTTAGGCTGGTCTTCACCGGGAGATCGACACTGCTGTAATCAATGCAACAGGGATCAATTTAGCGGATCGAGTCAAGACCCGCTAAATCAATGGCAGAGCGCTCTCCAGTCAGCCCCGTTACTCCAGCTCTCCAAGAAAAGTAAGGGAAGTTGACTGGAGAGCATCTCCCGTTGATGCAGTGCAGTGAAGACACAGGTAGCTGGAGTAGCGTAACTTAGGTCGACTTGCCCCATAGTGAAGGCTAGCCCTTAGTGTGCAGCCACCTGACCAAATGATCACATCACAATTTTAGTGCAGTTTTTGGCTGATGTGAGCAAAACCCATGACTTTACTCCTGAAAGAAGAACCTGCACAAAGGTATGTCTAAGCATGTGTAATTAACCACTGGGCCAATTAACCAAGGATTGTGGTGGATGCGCCACCACTGACAATTTTTAAATCACGATTGGGGATGTTTTTCTAAAAGGTACGCTCTAGGACATATTTTGGGGAAATTCTATGGCCTGTCTTATACAGGAGGTCAAACAAAATGATGTATTGGCCCTGTCTTGCCTTAGAATCTATGTTTGAGAGACCAGTCAGGCTCATGAGCAGACTTGGCAGAATTGTTATTTTTTTAAATATGTAATTTTGATGGATAATATTGATGGTTCTCTTTAAGCATTTTTTATAGATTTTTATTGATATAAATGTTTACATTTGTATGAATTATGGGCAGGTGAGACTACGTGGGGGTTAGATGCTAATTATTTAATGGCAGTAAACACAGAGAGTCAAAAAGTTAAACATTTACAACGGTTAGAATTTGATTTAAAGGTATTTACATTGTATATTTTGACAAGAGGTGTTGATAATTTGTGTTTTAATACATCCTCAAGCAGCATTTTTCTTACTTCGCCTAGCTGTAAATTTTGGTTATCAATGGAAATATTTTTCATCAGTTTGTGTGCTTACCAACATTTAGCAATAAAAACTGAATCCTTCCAAAGACTCCTCATGCACTGGGGGGCAAATCCATAAGGTACATGAGCCCCAGGGATTCACCTCCTGTTACCATCTCCTCCAGTTATGAGTCCCAACAATGCCTGGAGGAGCCAGTCAATGAACCAGGCTTTTAGTTGTGGAACCTCACTCCAGCAGCAGTATCCAGTACACTCTACACCGTCCGCAATGCAGGGGAAAGAGAAAACAATGTCCTGACAATTTTCTTTTCAGTTCCATGGCTTAATGTTTTGTTTTCTTATGTTGATACTCATTTGAACCATGTCTGGGCAGCTGGAGTGCCACATTTTTTTTAGCATAAATGAATTGCAATAAAAGTAAAGACAGCATCTTTATATCTTTAACATGTACAGAAACACTACATTTGATTTCCAGAGAGCAGTGCAATGTGCCGCACAACACCACTAGTCAGCCCATGAAGCTTCAGCATGTGAGCACACAAGGTATCCCTTCTGGCCTTTGCTGTTACAGACTCTGTACCACTAATAGATGCATTTGGTGGCTGTCTCTAAGCAGACCCCCAAAGCATCAGTGTCGGCAATCCATTCCATCCATAGTACGCCCACTTAGCCTTATGCATATTGAGATGCACACAACATGCCTCAAGCACGTGTCGGGCATTAAACGCACTGTAGTGCAAACCAGTCAGTGACAGCGCCATCTTGCTTTCAGTCAGGCAAATGCATATTCCTCCACCATTGGGCACTTGCTCAGCATGTAGTTAAATTGCCTCTTATCTGGTTAGTACATATTAAGATAAGCCATCATCAAGCAGGAAAGCAAAGAGTAGGCTGGTTCACTTAAAGTTACAGTGGGCATGAACACCTCATTGATTGTATTGTTAAGGGGCAACAATTAACCAATTTGCCCCCACTGAAAGAAGCTGGACATCTGACTGGCATCATGCACCTGTTACCCCATAATCTGACATTCCTGTGTGTACCCCAGAATTTGATACTACTGCAGTCAGCAATTTTGTATGTTCAGTCACTGCCAGCTGAAAACCAACCATCACATAGCTAGGAAAATCTGAGGGCTTCATGAGGCAAGGTCAGACAGCTGCATACTTGCAGTTTGTTAATCACAATGGGAGGATGGGACCTACAGGTAACCAATTATAAATATGGAAGAGAGTGAGGGAATAGCAACCTTGGTACTAAGTGCCCCTGACGCATTGTTATGAATAGAAATGTTTTGATGATAAGAGCTAATGAGTAGTTTTGCTGAAAGTAAGAGAATTGGTGACCCATTAGGGGTTACTATGGTGACTCACAAGGAGACACTATAGGTTCTGTGCTTTGTTTGAAGTTATTTATAAAAGATTTGGTGAAAGAATTTGCTTGGGAGCAGGCCAAGGAAGCATTCTTTGCACCAGGATCTGACAGCTAAGTTCCCCAGCAGTTATATGGAAGGTGGGGACCCCCGGAAGCATAGCTGCCAAATCCTCTGAGCCATTTCTTAACTTTGTGTAACTATAAATGTTTTAAATGCTCTAAACCCTATTGAAATTGTGCGTGTGTGCGCGCTTGAGATCTAATAAATAAGTAGTTTTAGGTGAAAGCCTGTCTGCTTGAGCCAATTATTTATCAGTCGGATGAGCTGTGCCCCCATTGCTTTATGCCTGACACTGCCTGGAGAGAAACTGTTAAGTTATCACTGCTTTGGGTTCTGAGAAACCCCAGGTAACAGCACCTTGCCAGAGCATCCAATGTAGATGTCCATGAATATGCCATGGTGGGCCATGGGAGCAGACATAATGAAAGAATAGCATCCTTTCCTGTTAATGTACTTGTTTGCTTGAAATAGCGGGACTAGGTTGGGTATATGCATGACATCAATCACACATGCACAGTGTGGCAAGCCCATCCATTCATAAATATCTTAATTCTTTAAAATAATTATTAATATTAAGCCCCACAATTATTGCAGGAATATTTCCAGTGTTTACAACGCTGGGGGACAGCACAGCATTCATTGTCTTGCAAATCTCCATGACCACTGGGCCCACCATGGATTTGCCTAGCCCAGACCGATTACCAATAGATATGTAATGGCCTGGGGAGGACAGTTTCCATAGGTGAATAGCTACATGCTTCTGGGTTATTATTGGTGCTCTCATCAGGCCACTGTACTACTCAAGTACTGGGACAAGCTTCTTAGATAGCTTCAGGACTATGGCTTTCTTCATGTGAAAGTTCTGGACCCACTACTGGTCATCCCAAGTTTCCTTCACAATCTAGTACTAGTACTCTGTGCTTTGGTCTTGGTCTTGCCGTGAGAAATAACACCAGTTTAGCCTATGCCTTGTAGGTAGGCCTGGCCTGATGTCAGTAATTAAATACATGTGGGGGAGGCCTCATTCCTTGGAAGATAGGATTAGGGAGGTAAATAAATCATCACATTGAAAATGGAACATTTGTGCTAACTAACATAACTAAATATGTCAGTAATCTAAAAGACAGAATATCTGAGCTAGGTACGATATGAGGGAGAATACTAAACCAAGGGAAACATTTACCATGAACAAGATAACAATGGACAAGATAAGTGAGCAATGTAGAGATGATATAAAGAGTAGGCTGAACATAAGCAATGTATGGACAGAGCATGCTGCACAGGGATTGGTTCCTACAAGGTAACCGAGGCCTGGTCTACACTAGTTGGTTATTTCAGAATTAGCCGAGTTAATGCAGGGGGAAGGGGAGAGTGTTGTGTGAAGTGATCATCCCAGAGAGCCCGCAGGCCCTCCTTTTATATGGCAAACCCACCAAGCATTGCTTGCTATGGGAAAGGGGGCCCAGTAGTTTGAAAGCATTGAAATGAATGTGGAAGAAGCAGAACCCCGTGTGCCCCTAGGCTGCCTACAAGCTCAATTCTGTTGCCCGTGTGTGATGGCTTATTCACACCAAAGTGGCAGGCACTTCAGTATAAGAGGCAAAATGCTAACTTGTACAGAAAGAACATGGGCTGTGTACTATGAATTGCCTGTTTCACTGAGAAAGAGTGTCCCCTTTGTTCTCTGAAATGTATCTTTTAAAATACTACCCTCCCTTTTTCTCCTCCCGCAGGTGCAAATGTTTCAACGCGGCCCCTATCTACTCTGTCCAAGAGGCTGGTCCAGATTAGAAGACGGAAAAAACAAACTCGGGAGGACATGCTTACCGAGCTCATGCAGTCCTCCCACACTGATAGGGCCCAGCTGAATGCATGGAGGCAAACAATCATGGAGTCCCATAAAGCATTACAGGAACACGAAGAAAGGAGGGAGGCGCACGATGAGAGCAGGCAGGACGCTATGGTCAAGCTCATGGGGGAGCAAACTGACATGCTGCACTGTATGGTGGATCTAATGCAGGAAAGGCAGCAAGACCACAGACTGCTACTGCAGCCCCAGTATAACTGCCCTCCCTCCTCCCCAAGTTCCACAGCCTCCTCACCCAGACACCCAAGAACACGAGGGGGGAGGCTATGGGGACCCACACACTCAATACCAGAGGATTGCCCAAGCAGGAGAAAGCTGGCATATGCAAACTTTTGATTTGGTTTCTCGACTTGTCCTTCCCTCTTCCTCCATCCCCCAACCCAATATCCCCCTCCTCCCCCAGTCTACCTTCTGATTTCTCTCAATGTGTTGTGCAACAAATAATAAAGAAGGGTTTTTTAAACAATTGTGACTTTATTTCCTTTCATATATATATATATAGGGGGCGGGTAACTTCAAGAGAAACAAACACAACTGTCACACCGTACCCAGGCCAGTCATGAAACTGGCTTTCAAAGCTTCTTTGATGCGCAGTGCATCCTGCTGCGCTCTTCTAATCACCCTGTCACCTGGCTGTGCGAAATTGGCCACCAGGCAAGTTGCCTCAACCTCCCACCCCACCATAAACGTCTTCCCCATACTCTCACAGATATTGTGGAGCACACAACAAGCAGCAATTACAATTGGAATATTGGTTGTGCTGAGATCTAACCGAGTCAGTAAACTGCGCCAGCGTGCTTTCAAACATCCAAAAGCATATTATACCACCATTCTGCACTTGCTCAGCCTATAGTTGAACTGCTCCTTACTACTGTCCAGGGTGTCTATACAACTTCATGTGCCATGGCATTAAGGGGTAGGCTGGGTCCCCAAGGATAACTATAGGCATTTCAACATCCCCAACAGTAATTTTCTGGTCTGAGAAGTAAGTCCCTTCCTGCAGCTGTTCAAACAGATCAGAGTTCCAGAAGATGCGAGTGTCATGCACCTTTCCAGGCCATCCCATGTTGATGTTAGTGAAACATCCCTTGTGATCCACTAGTGCTTGCAGCACTGTGGAAAAGTATCCCTTGCGGTGTGCCGGGGCTAAGATAGGGATATGCATTCTGTCTATCGCTCTGCTGCAGTTAGGGAACTCCAGCACATGAAAGCCATCCACAGTGGTCTGCACATTTCCCAAAGTCACTACCCTTGATAGCAGCTGCTCAATGATTGCAGCACAGCCGCCCCTACAGTATATTTGCCCACTCTAAACTGATTCCCGACTGACCGGGAGCTGTCAGGCGTTGCAAGCTTCCACAGTACTATGGCCACTCGCTTCTCAACTGTAAGGGCTGCTCTCATTTTGGTGTCTTTTCACTTCAGGGCAGGGGACAGCAAATCACAAAGTTCCATGAAAGTGGCCCTACACATACAAACGTTTCACAGCCACTGGGAATCATCCCAGCCCTGCAACACTATGTGGTCCCACCAGTCTGTGCTTGTTTCCTGGGTCCAGAATCAGCGTTCCACAGCATGAACCTGGCCCAATGCCACCATGATCTCCCAATCGCCACATGCTGTGCTTCTACAAACAGCTGGGTCCATGTATAGTAATCGCACTGTTGTCGCTTCCTTGCCCTGTTTTGCAGGTACTGCACATACTGCTGGATTATGCGCGAGATATTTACAATGGTCAAAACTGCAGTGGAGATCTGAGCGGGCTCCATGCTTGCTGTGCTATGGCGCCTGCATGCGTAATCATGGGAAAAGGGTGCAAAACGTAGGAGAGCTATTCGGTTCAAGATGGCCGATAAAAGGTGGTAAATGGTTGTCTTCTGTAGCTTTCAAGGAGGCGGGAAGCTCGTTAGAGCTGCAAGAGTGGGAGAGCAGAATTTGTGGCGGAAACTGTGCAGCTCAGTTCACGATGGCCAAAAAATGGCGGGAAATTGTTGCCTTCTGTAGCTTCCATGGGAGCCCAGGAAAAGTTAGCTAGTGACGCAAGAGCGGGAGAGCAGAGTTTGTGGCGGAAGCTGTGTTGCTCAGTTCATGGTGGCCGAAAAAAGGAGGGAAATGGTTAGATAAAAGAATAGATAGAAAGATGAGAGGACATGCGAGATGGATTCATAGTACCAGGAGACAGGCGGTGCACCATACTGCACCATACTGTCTGCTGGCAGTATGGCGTCTGCCGTAGCTTTCATGGAGGGAGGAGCGAGTGACGACACACCCAGAAACACCAGCGAGAACGTTTTTGCCCCATCATGCCCAGAATTACAATGGGCGGCAGGGACTGCTGGAACTGTGGGATAGCTACCACAGTGCACCGCTCTGACATTCGATGCTAGCCTCGGTATTGTGGATGCACTCTGCCGCATTCACATGCTTTAGCGGGGACACACAACACTGAATGTATAAAATCGCTTCCGAAAAGTCGAATAGACTAATTTCAAATGACTTTTGTACTGTAGACGTACCCCAAGCCAATCCACACATGTGTTGCAATTTATAGTAAATGCAATGTGATGTGTAAATGTATATAAAGGGAGAGGGTTTCTGTGTAACTTTGGAGCTGGGAAGTGCCCTGCATCCACCCCCCACATGTTTGAGTCATTGTAGCATTAATATGCCAAATAGAGATACCTGATTGATGAAATCAAACTGAGTTCTTGGGAAGCCAAGTGGAAAGAGGTCTCAGAGGGAATCCCAGAACACCTCCATCTCCTCATGGTCCCCTTCTCTTGGTGGTGTGCTTCTGTTTGTAAGCTGCTGCCACCATCTTCCCTGGGCTAAAACTAGCCTCTGAAACTCCCAACAGTGTCTCTTGGCAGCAGCTTCTGGAGAGGCATCAAAAAGCAACACTATCGCCATAAATAGCAGCAGCTGTCAGTTATTCAGTTGAGCCGGTGTGACCCAGGGACATTTTGATGCCAACCGGCAGAGGACACAGAGGTGTGCAAGGATTACGCAGATCCCCTGGGTCTGGGATCTACCTAATAGTTTATCAAAGGGTGCATTGTAAGACAGGAGTTCTCAATCTTTTTCTTTTGAGGCCTTCTGTATATGCTATAAAAACTCCAGGGGCCAACCGGGGGAAGGGGAGAAGGAGGTGGCTCAGGGCCTCAGCCATGGCGGGAGGGGCTCTGGGCTTCAGCTGCCAGATGGCAGTGGGGCTTCTGCCCTGTGGGATGGTGGGGCTACAAGCCCCAGCCAGTCTATCGCTGGACCTGCTTTGCGGAACCCCTGAAATGGCTTGCGCCCCTCCCCGCAGGGGGCCATGGACCCCGGTTGAAAACCACTGATGTAATGTCTCCACTGACAGTCTATGTCTCAGTGATCATCATAATTACTGTGAAAGTATGTACAGGCAATATGTGAGGAGCTATGTATATAAACTGAAACTATGCTCTTAAGGTCTGTGAGTTGGGGCTGGTCACCAGAAGCTGATAAAAAATTTTTCTTTGAGGCAGAAGATACTGATCTATCCAGCTGGCTAAATGTAAATTGAGTATTGTATGCTTCACAATGGATGCCTATTTACAGCCCGAACAGAATACTAATCAAGAGATTGTGGAGTCTCCAGAGGAGATTCTCTACAAGGAAAAAGAACATGCAGTAGATGGTACCCTATTTACAAGTGAAGAGACTAGATTGTTGCAACTATGCTTGGGGATACAGAGGTACTCAGCTGGACTGACTGTTTAAAGCTGGAAGAAAGACATTGGGTGAGCTAACCTTTATGAGACAGGAGATGTTGTGTTAGCTACGCTTAGTCTCTAAAAAGTGTGTTATGATTTTATTTTATATACAACAATTTTTTTTCATTAATTCTACTTGCTGCTTCTCAAATCTCTATTCTTTGTTAAATAAATGTAAACTTGTTTTCACTATAAACATGTTTAAGTGCTGTAAGTTAAGCAGAGTGGTGATCCTGATGCTTATTGGTAAACTGAGCTATTCTGTTCCTTTAAGAATAGCAAATCTTTTGATTTCTGTGAGTGTCCAGTGGAACAGGGGTTGAATGTTCCAGAGGGAAGCTTGGAGTGTTCAGAGATTAGTGGGGGCCTTTTACTTACCTGCAGAGGGACAACAGGGCCCGTGTGGGATGAGAAGGAAGTGCTTGTGTTGCCTGTGGCTAGTGGCAGCAAAGATTAATAGATTTCAAGGCCAGAAGGGACGATTGTGATCATCCAGTCCAACCTTCTGTGTAACACAGGCCATAGAACGTCCCCAAAATAACTCCTAGAGCAGATCTCTAAGAAAAACATCCAATTTTGATTTAAAAATTGTCAGTGATGGCAAATCCACCACAACCATTCGTAGATTGTTCCATTGGTTAATTACTCTCACCTTAAACAGTTTATACTTTATTTCCAGTCTGAAGCATGTTATACTTTTCTCTACTAGATTGAAGAGCCCATTATTAAATATTTGCTCCCCGTGTAGGTACTTATAGCCGATAATCAATTCGCCCCTTCACCAGCTCTTTGTTAAACTAAATAGAGTCTATCACTGTAAGGCATGTTTTCTAATTCTTTAATCATTCTTGTGGCTCTTCTATGAACCCTCTCCAATTTATGAACATCCTCCTTGAATTGTGGGCACCAGAACTGGGGACACTATTCCAGCAGTTGTCGGACCAGTGCCAAATGCAAAGGTAAAATCTCTATTCCTACTCAAGATTCCTGTTTATGCATCCCTAGGTCACATTAGCTCTTTTGGCCACAGTGTCACACTGGGAGGTCATGTTCAGTGGATTACCCAACGTTGCTCTCAAATCTTTTTCAGTGTCTCTGCTTCCCAGCATAAAGTTCCCCATCCTGTAAGTATGGCCTACATTCTTTGTTCCCAGATGTATACATTTACATTTAACCATATTAAAACACATGTTTACCAAGTGATCTAGATTGCTCTGATCAATGACCTCTGCCCTCTTCATTATTTACCAACTTTTGTGTCATCAGCAAACTTTATCAATGATGATTGTATGGTTTCTTCCAGGTCAGTGATAAAGATGTTAAATAGCATAGGGCCAAGAACTGATCCTTGTGGGACCCCACTGGAAACAGACCCGCTCATTGATGATTCCTAATTTACAGTTACATTTTGAGGCTTTCTTGCCAGTTTTTAATCCATTTGCTTTGTCCCACATTAATTTTATATTGTTCTATGGTTTTTTTAAAACCAAAATGTCTTTTGTTACCAAGTCAAATGCCTGACAGTCACAGACAAGGCTTCCTCATATTGAGGACAGAAGGGTGCAAGGTGCCCCACAACTCTGGGTACCTGCCAGAAGCTTCACAGCAGTAGCCATCCGTTTAGCATGTAGCAGCACCCCACCGCACCAGCTTGGGTCCTGCAAGGACATGCATTTCTCAGGCCTACAGCATGTCCTCCTATATCCCCAAAGTGGGCAGACAAGTTGTCCCACAGCACCTTGTAAATGCAAGCAGAGAGTGCCACAGTCGGTGGTGCTATGATAATTGTATTGCCCAGATAGCTGTATTGCTTGTCATAGCCACATACAGTACCAGTGCGGACATGGTGCATGGCAGCAGCATTCTTATTTCAACAACGTGGTTGCACCATAGTGGGTTAGACTATGGTGCATTAACAAACCCATGGGTGCTTAACACATGGTCAGCATTCAATGAAGACAGGCCCTAGAGTCAGAGGCATTAGATAATTCCTACGGAAATGCAGAGCACCCTGAACTTCCATGAAATCAATGGGATTTTAATATAACTTGTGCTACAATGTGTCTGTCTCAATCAACATGCTATTTCTGTGCCTTCTTTCCTTGCTCCTTACAGTGTCTGCTTAATCGTTAATAAGATTCCCTGCAGCAGTAATGCCTAAGCTCGCACAGCAGGCCATCTGTGCGCATAGGAAGGCTAATGTTAGAAGATTCCTTTTGAAATCACTAATTACTCCAAACAATCAAAATATGCTTACTTCAGTGTCTACCATGGCACACCTCAGGATGGGTTTGTTAGGGCTAGAGCTGTGAGAATAGCACAAAACATTATCCATGATCTTGCATTTATAAATCAGTTCACTTCAACTGTGTCTGTGGCATTTTTCACTTGCAAAATAATGTTTGCACAATGCAAACTTCCAAAGCACTATCATAAGTACCTACAGAAACTGAGTTTTAAAGGCACAAAGTACAAGTGACTTCACTGGGATTGCTTGCATTCTTTTCCCATCGGGGGCAGAAACCACACGTGACTTATCTGACTAATCAGAGGTAAGCAGCGCAACTCAATTTTCAAATATTCCTATTGACTAACAGAGAAAAAAATTGAAAATATATTGAACAAATAAATTAAAGGACCAATATCTGCTCTTGGACATTGCATGAGAAGAAAAAGAAGCATTGCATTTATTAGATAACTTATTTGTTGCATATGTTTCACTCAGTTCCAGTAAGCAGTCAATAAGCTGACAATCTACAGAGAAACTACAGAGAATGTTACAAAATATGTATGGTTCTAACATTTATAAAGAACACTGATAGGAAAAGGGAGATTTTCACTTGCTGGTTTAATAATTATTTTCTCCTTTAGGAGTTTATTTCCCAGCTCTATAGACCTAGAGAATGTAGAGAGATTTTTAAAATAAGTGAGTCATGACCTACCTGGCTTTAATCAATGTTATTATGGCCAATCTCCAAGATGAATTCATATAGGCCAGTTCTGAGCGTGCAGTAAAAAGAATGTACTTGCCAATGTTTATGGTAGGCCACCTGTTCCACCTCCAGACTGTAATATGTTTCATTAAGTAGCAGAATTAAAATGGGCCAATCCCTTAAATTCTTATTCAGGCAAAAGTCCCATTGAAGCAAGTGCATTGGGGTGCTTGCCTGAATAAAAACTGAGTACCTATAACTTTTCAGAACTATTTATTGTATTCCTGATTTGAGGCAGCAATGGAGATGGTCACCCAAACCAGTGACAAGTCTGAGGTACTTATATTACCATAGCAACTGAGCACCTTACATTCTTTTAATGTAATTATTCTCACAACACCCTCGTGAGGTAGGGTGGTGCTATTATCTCCATTTAGCCGACAGAGAAGTGAGGCACAGACAAACCAAGGCCCACATCCTCAAAGGTATTTAAGCACCTAACTCTTATTGATTTCAATGGGAGTTAGGCACCTATACACCTTTGAGACTCTGGGACCAAGTGACTTGTCCAAGGCCAAAGTTATCGGTGGCAGAGCAGGGCATTTAGCATCCTAACCGCTGGACCATTTTTTTCTGTTAAAGGCCTAAGCCACTAAGGCCTGCAAAACGATGATGTATGAATCTGACAAGATGCTGAGGTTCTGTTTAATGTAGATGTGCCCATAGAAGTTTAGATCCTTATATATATTTTGGTTGACAAATTCATTTAGACAAGGGTTTGTGTGAGATTTCTTGTACTTTTCAGAGTAAATCAGGTTGAAGTCAATGAAGCTTCTCATGGGGTAAGGTGCTAACCAAAGTGAGCAAGAAAATCTGAGTCTATGCCATTGAAATAAAGATATTACTCAATAGGCTCAACTGTAATTTTACACTTGGTCCTTAGAGAGAGGTAGCACATAGCTGCCCCACCCAGGGAGCAACCCAGTAAACAAATTGTGACTGAGGGAGTTGCAATTCCTCCCCTGCGGCCCCCGTCCTCTGGGGAGAGAGTTAGGCCACTCTTCTTCAACCTTTCCAGCAGTTTTCTGTGTCCTTTGTGGGTGGTCAGTGAAGGGAATGGAGCCTAGAGCGTCTCCCAGTCCTTTTCCCATCCACTTGCTCACTGAGGGGTGTATCAGATAAGTAGCTCCTGCTCTTGCTCAATGTCAAAGAGATGGGTCCTTTCTCCCTCTTATTCCCCTGAGTCCGGGCTGTGACAGTGTATGCAATGTGAGTGATGGCAGAATCCAGTTCTAATGGCCATATTGTGAACCCTTTACTCATCTAGGAAAGCAGTTATTTAAGCAAGTAGGCCCACTTGAGCCTTGAGTCATGATCATCAGTGTGAGCAAGGGATTCATAGTCTGGTCTTAAATCAATAAAGCGATGCCCTTATAGCAGTGTAAATGAGGAGCAATTCCACACAGATATCAGTGAGGTGTGAAAACCAGAATAAGTGAGGTGTCTGGTCCTCTGCCTTCACCTCTGGTCATCCATTCGACTGTGTGCTGCATACAGAGATGCTTTCATTAAAAGTAAAAACTCATATTTGTTTCCCAAGGTCAAATAAGACATGCTTTCCAAATGCAAAATGAACTAATTCAGCCTTTGCAAACAAACTTTCTCAAAGCAAAAGATGAACTTTGCCTATCTCATTTAATTTATGCTATTATGTTTCCATCCTTGACTACACTCAGAAAACAACTTTGCTCATCCTCCCAAGTATTTAAATGTTATAAACTGTAATAATCAAAACAAAAACAAATAAACATTACAATTGCTTGGCAGAATATTTTAAATGAGTGAAAGAATAAAGAAAACAATCCTAATTCCCTAGTGTTTGCAACTTCTTGACCAGCTTCTCAATATGCATTTCTACATGGCCAAATGTACAGGATGGGTTACTCTATCCTGGGAAGAAGTAATTCTGAAAAACTTAAGGAACCCCATCTGTTTATCTTAACAAAAAAGAAGGTTAAGGGGTGACGATCATAATCTGTAAGAACCTACATGGAAAGCAGAAATGTGATAATAGAGAGCTCTTCAATCTAGCAGGGAAATGTATAACAAATTCTAGGGGCTGGATGTTGGAGATAGATAAATGCAGAGTAGAAATAGGGTTCAATTTTTAACAGTGAGAAATAAGGTGTACATTTCTAACTGTGGTGCTAATTAACAGTGAGAGTAATTAACCAATGGGACAGTTTACCAAGGGTTGTGGTCAATTCTCCATCACTGACAATTTTGTAATGAAGATTGGCTGATTTTTTTTCAAAAGGATATGCTCTAGTTCAAACAGAAATTAATTCGAGGAATTCCTGTGGCCTGTGTTATAGAGGAGGTCAGATCAGATAATCACAGTGGTCCCTTCTAGTTTTATAATCCGTGAATCTATGAATTTTCCTTTGAGGTGCATTTGAAAAGTGCCCATGAACTGAAGGTAGTGGCAGTCAAATGCACATTTCTGAGTACAGAAGTTGTCCTTTTCTGTACTACAGACAAACTTTGTTCTTATAAAGGGGTATCCAGAGCCTTTGCACAATCAAGGTTTAGTTTAAATGGATTTTGGTTTGGATACTAATGATAGCTACAGGACCAGACAGAAATTTCAGTGAAGTTGCTTATTTTATCACAGCAACATTACAGTGTATACTTCAACCCTGGCCTGGGGAAACTCCCACCCTAGAAGTCTAGCTAGTCTTTGGCTTCTATTCTGAGACTGCCAACCAGGGGCGGCTCCAGGCACCAGCACGCCAAGCACACCAGGGGCGGCAAGCCATGGGGGGCGCTCTGCCGGTCGCCGCGAGGGCGGCAGGCAGGCTGCCTTCGGTGGCATGCCTGCGGAGGGTCCACTGGTCCCGCGGCTTCGGTGGACCTCCCGCAGGCCTGCCGCCGAATCCGTGGGACTGGGGACCTCCCGCAGGCAAGCTGCTGAAGGCAGCCTGCCTGCCGTGCTTGGGGCGGCAAAATACCTAGATCCGCCCCTGCTGCCAACAGCAGTTTAAAATGAAAAATGTTACACACCATGAATGGGGCTGATACCATCGGATCATTTAGTATTGACCACCAAACAGCCATTAAATAGTAAACCAACATCAGTATGCCACTGTTTTCAATATACTTGAGGCCAGTCCTTTCACTGGAAAGCAGGGGGAGAGGGGTCATCAGTTTAGTAAGAAGTGTGTATTGACATTTCATAAATAGAGGAATTTTCTTGCGCTTCAGATGCAGTGAAACGAAAATGTTCCTCACTGCTGTCTTTGTGAAGCATACTGACATCTCTCTGATTTTTAATGCCTTTAATCCAAGATCTATTTCTCATTTTTGCTCCTCTGATATGCTTCTATTTTTACTAACATATTGGTTGGATTGGTGAGTTTGTGTTAGTCTGAAAGGCTATGGATTATCAAAGTCTCTTTTCTGTGAGCAACAGCTCTCCTGAAATGTCTTTTTTTTTTTCCTTTTTGACCCAGGAAAACATGTATCTAAAGGCAGCAATTGAACAGTATCTTTTTTGCTTTCCTGTGAAAAATATGAGTTACATGCTTACCTAAGGGGATTGTGTCTATGCTCAGGGATAGCAAATACTTCAGCTCTGACTCACCCCTGAGTAAAAATGAGAAACAGTACACACAGCAGTTCCATTTTCTCTAGAGAGTTAGCTCATTGTCTTCACTAATTAGGCATCCTTGTTTTGTCAATGGAATTGGGATTGCTTCTTTCTTGTGAAACCGCAGAAAGCAACTCCAGTGTATGTACATTGCAACTGTAAGGCTCTTTTAACCACCTCACCCCACTAGTATGAGAGCAGAGGAGTGTTAGTGCAAAATGGCTGTTGTTGAAGAGCGAGTTGCACATCAAAATGCTTTTTCATGGAGCTTATGGGTGGCATTTTTAAAAACACTGCACAGCTGACCTAACTGGTCCCACTGAAATCCAAGCAGCACTTGGCCTGTTAAGAGCTGACCACCACAAACCATTTGCAGTGCACAATATCCAGTTTCTGTCACTGTTCGAATGCTGCTTGTTTAACCCACATGCCTCCTGGGTGTGGTGCTCTGTCCCCTTCTAGTGTTACAAGTGGGGGCTCGTCCGGGATATCAACTGGGAAGTCTCTGAAGCGCAGGATGCACTTCCTTAGCTAGGGGAAGTATGTAACCCCCACACCTCCTGGGTGTGGTGCTCTGTCCCATCTAGTGGCACTAAGATCACTTAGAAATTAATGAGATTAATGAGATTAAACCACTTTTAGAGGCCCTTAAAATGGCAATTGGGGGGTGGTGGGAGAAAAATCTTTTACCATCAATGCAGCTGCAATGGAATGACTCTTGCTGTGACACCAGATCTTGATACTCCAGTGGACATGCTTTGACCATCATCACTGTATCAGCAAGGATCCCAAACCAATACATGTGAGATCCTGCTCTTTCTTCCCCTCCTTCATGAGCTCCCATGTTTCTCCCATCCTCTCTCTCTCTCCGACTTTCACCTGATTCTGAAATCAACTGTACAGCATGATGAGATGGCCCATCAAGCCCTACTTGGCCTGAGAAGGAGCGGGACCTGACCAGCCAGATGATGTCCCTGTCTGGGGAAGTGAACCACGGTCCAGAGCACCAGCTGTAGTGGCCAATCAGCAAGCCCCAAAGCATCTGTCTGTGACTGAGCAAATGCCCTATGTCCTGAGAACATCAAAAAGTCATATTGCCCCCATCTTTACTATTCTATCTCTGCTCTCACCTCTGTGTCTGTCTGTTTTGTCTAAAGCAAGGACACGACTATCATTCCCAATTCAGAACTGAAGAGCACTAACCCTTTCTTCACACCAAGAAGGACAGTGTTGCTGAATAAGAGATGTGAGCCAATATTCACTGTCTCCAAAAAGGGACTTTGATAGGTTTTGATTGTTTGTTTTGCAAAACAGTACATTTCAGTTTCAATGCTCTGGACCTCATTGTGATTCTTTTCCTTTTATGTGTTTCACTCAATATATTTCTAGCCTTTGGCATGAATTTTACAGTGAGTTTGCTTTAGTGCAAAGGGGGCTGAGGTCTCTGTTTACTAAACCCTGGACACTGTTGAAAATTGTTTAATGTTGGACAGGGACTGGGTTATGTTAATACTGTTACCCCATATAGTCCATCTAACTTAACACACCACCACACCCTCTCAACTTCAAAATGTTGAGGAAAAAGACTAGCTTTCCAGCATGTCCCAGAATATGTTGATCCAGTGGTGAAGGCACTAACCTGGAACTTTGGATATGGAGACCCGGAATCAGGTCTCTGCTTCTCCCACACTTTCTGTGTGCCCTTGAGTAAATCACTTAGTCCTTCTGTTCCCCAGCTATAAAATAGGAATAATAATGCCTACTTCCCAGAAAGCTGTGAGGAGCAATGCATTACAGATTGTATGGTGGATTGTGAGGCAATGGTTGCCATATAAATAGTGATATTGAGAAATAAGCTTGTCTGATGTGGGCCATTTCAGACCAATAAGGGGGGATGCATTCCAGAACTGCAGCCGCCCTACACCCCACAAATACCCAAATAGTAATTGATTCTTACTTATGTACCAGCAGGGCATCAAGCACTGGCTAATTAACGGCGCCTTTTGAAATACAAAAATCCTGGCACTCTCCCCCACAAGGCAAGGCCACTGCAACCCCAACCTGCAACCACAAGGCAACTCCACACACACACCCTCACTTCAACAGACACCTATAGTCTCTAGAGCAAGAACACATAAAGATAAGATTGATATATTACACATCTCCTCACTCTTGTGTGACTCAAACCTTGCAGGCGGGTGGGCAGACAGATGCTGTATTTTCAACAGGTTATCACGTAAACTGCAGAAGTGGGAACACTGCAGCATCTTTAGCTGGACACAGAAAGTTTTAACATTAGCTATCTCAGTGTACTGTGATAATAATTCAGACCTTTAGACCCACATAAGAAAACCCCAGCAAATTATTTTTCTGGCAAGTGGCAACACCATAAAAAAACCTGGCCAGGCCAGCCAAATATCCACCAGGTGGTATCTCTAATGCCACACCCTATTTCTATATGTACACAAATGCCACAATATGTGTCTAGTTTACTTTGGCGTGTAATATAAAAGGATGCTCTAAAGGCCACTTTAAAGTCTGTGCTTTAATAATTTGTTTGCCTCACTTTACCTCAATAGATCAGTGCTATTCAGTAACGGTACTTGAAAACATCAAGATTTCACTCTAATAATATTTTAACACAGTGTAACAGCATGATGGAAGATCCAGTTTGAAGCATGCTTCAGTGTTTTTTTCACTCTGTTTTTTATGGAATGGGAAACATTTCCAGTTATTTAATGTCATATTAACTTTCAGTTTGTCTCATCTAGTTTTGATTTATTGTATGCCTCCTTGCCAGAGCTGCCGATTCGCTATAAATCATACCATGCAAATCAATAAAATGCAATTGAACAAATCAAGGCACTAAACAATAGTTCATTACCTAGATTTTTACTGTTTCATATACACTTAATTAAAATCTGAGTTTAATTAAATTGAGCTATTTCTACACAATGACTAATTTGCAGCTTTTTGTTTTTCCTATCAAGGCTGTTTCATTTTTTGTATACAACATTGTATACAACTGGTGCTAGTTAAAGGAACCTCAGGGCAGCCCAGAACCCCAAGGGGGTCACGCTGGCAGCCAGGGAGCTCTGCGGTGGTAGGAATAGCTCAAACACAAACTTGCCATGGCCTCTGTGTCATTTGCAGGGAAGGGGGTGTCATAAGCATCAGGATGGCATCTCTATACAACCTACAGATTTCACAAGGCAGAGGGAAACTTCACGTTATTGTATAAGTGAGCTTCATGGTAGCCTTGTGTCAGACCCCCTGAGGTCCATAACTTTATATTATTGCTCAAGAAAAGGTATGCGGTGTATAGGGCCTGATTTATAAAGGCCCTTTCTCGTGCACATGTAAAACTTGGGTACAGGTTTAACTCCCATGCAACCCCCCATTGACATAAAAGGAAAAACATGGGTGTAACCGAAGGGAGATTTTGATTTACAGCTATTGTCTCTGCTTCCCTGAGTGCGGATTTGCATGTGCAACTAGGATAGCTGCAGCGCTAAACAAACTGCGTAATAAGACACATAATACTAAATAAGGTGAATTGCTAGTACATTATACCTATTTACTAGCATTTAGAGGACTAAATTAAATTCACTAACATGCCCAAATACAGTAAATGTACAATGATCTGGAAAGATTTCTGCTATTTGAGACTACCAATAGTTTACTTGCATAGTGCATCAAAATGGTAGTTTAGGTTATTATTAATTATTACAGGCACCCCCAAAATGTTTGAGACATTTTGGATGAAAGTCTCTGTGTTGAAGAAGACAAAAAACAGATGGGGAAGGGATAGGGTGACCAGACAGCAAGTGTGAAAAATCAGGATGGGGGTGGGGGAGTAATAGGAGCCTATATAAGAAAAAGACCCCAAAATTGGGACTGTCCCTATAAAATCGGGACATCTGGTCACCCTAGGGAGGGATATGAGTCCAATTTACAGCCATAATGACTATGCTGGTCATTGTGTGCAGTGTTGTTGTAGCCATGTTGGTCCCAGGCTATTAGAAAGACAAGGTGGGGGCAGTACTAGCTTTTATTGGACCAACTTCTGTTGGTGATAGAGACAAGCTATAGAGCTTACCCAGAGCTCTTCTTCATGTCTGGGAAATGTACTCAGAGTGTCATCTCTAAGTTCAACCTGGAATGGATTGTTTAGCATAAGTAGTTAACACATACTTCAAGGGACCATTCAAGATAAAGTGCCCCATTAACACCTCTCTGGTCATAGGGGTGAAAAAAAGTGGGGGAGTAACTGGGAGGGGGATTGCTAGTAGGCTATAAATTGTTGTAATAAGCCATAAATCCAGTGTCTCTATTCAGCCCATGGTTTGTAGTGGCTATCAAAGTTATGAATTTTAAGCTCCCAGGCTCAGTGCTTGAAAGTGTTGTGCAGGTTTCCTTTGAGGCTGAGAATGACTAGATCAGATGTAGAGTGATCACTTTGTGAAAAGTGTTCACCCACAGATGATAGGGTGTTTTTGTCTTTTATCAGTTTCCTATGTGAGTTCATTTGAGAGTGTAGTGATTGTCTGGTTTCACAGACATAGTTGTTATTTAATGCACTGGATGAAGTACATCACATGTGATCACCCCATGTGTAGGACCCATGGATCGGAAATGGTGTGTTGTGGGGAATGTTGATTATTGTAGCAGTGGAGGTACCTCTGCAGGTTTTGCATCTGTTGTTCTGGCAGGGTTCAGTGCTGCTTTGATTTGGTGTGTCCTGATCTGTGAGGAGCTTGCGTCTGCTGATGAGCTTGGAGAATTTGAGGGGTTGCTTGAATGGCAGAAGTGGGGGGTTCAGGAAAGATTTCTTTCAGGATGTGGGTCCCCATCAAGTATATGTTGTAGTTGTTTGATAATTCTCCATGTGAGTTCCAGTGCTGGGTCATAGGTGACAACTGGGGGGGGGGGTGTCATCAGAGGGCTTTTATCATCAAACTGCTCTAGTCCATATTCAACGGGGACCCCATCCTGAAAGAAAATCTTTCGTGTGAATCAGACCCTGTACGTCTGAAAAGACAACCTGACACAAGATCAGTTGGATTTATACTACTTTTGGCTCTATGGAGACTTCTCTGTGGCACTGTAGTGTTTGAAATAGAAGATTTATATTTTTAAAAAGTGATAGCAACAAAGAATGCTGTGGCACCTTATAGACTAACAGACGTTTTGCAGCATGAGCTTTCGTGGGTGAATACCCACTTCTTCGGCTGCAAGACTTGCATCCGAAGAAGTGGGTATTCACCCACGAAAGCTCATGCTGCAAAACGTCTGTTAGTCTATAAGGTGCCACAGCATTCTTTGTTGCTTTTACAGATCCAGACTAACACGGCTACCCCTCTGATACTTAAAAAGTGATGTGAGCACTTTGGGTGTAGGATGTCTGAGAAATCACAAAATTGATAATTTAAACAAGAAGGAATTCAGTTGACCCTCCCTTTTGCCACCCTCTTGCCCCAGCTTCTTTCATAAGTAATCTGTACTTACACAAGCAAAGCTATGAATCTTAGGGGGATAATCATATGAGTAAGCCTTACTAATGTGAATAAACGGTTGGCCAAATTCAGTAAAATAATGTTAGAGAATTGTTGGGTCAGAACCTGGGCTGTAGTTGAACTATAAAGAGTAAAGGTCAGAGTGCAGGTACAGAGGTCTGCTAAAGCTACCCAGTTCTTGTTGCTGCCCTTTGCAAAGCCAATCTCTGTGTTAGAACAGCTAGAGGACACCTCTAATTTATGCCAGGCTGCAAAGACCAATAGGAGTTGACAATGTGACAACCGTTCAATGTGACACAGGCCCACGCCCTTTTTCCCTGATACACCAGCGGTAAGGTAACGGGTAATTTGCTCAGAAACTCTATGTTGGCTTTGTACCACTGCAAAAATCAGCCTTACACTCAGATGAGCTCCCTTGATCTGGTTAAAATGGCTTTAGGGAGAGATTATGCCAAAGTACAAAGTGGCCATGCTGCCCAGTGAATTGGGCTCATTGTCTGTTGCTGCAGGGATTGTAAATGATTAAGCAGGTGCCTTGAAGTTTAGAATGCCCCCAAATCAAAGGGAAGAGTATTGGCATCTCTCTTTAGCATTCACTAGGATAATAGGCTCAAAATATGACATAAGTATGTTTTCTCAGACTATTGTTTTTAAGTTTAGCAGTGGAGATAACAGAGAGCAGTCATTTGGGGGAAGGGACCCAAAAAACAACAATACACGATGCTTGCCAAAGAGAGAGAAAGGATGACACTGACAAGCTTAAGGATGAACATTTCTTAAAAGTTTACCTGTTTCCTGCTACCCGTGAATGATCCCTCTATATGAAAGAAAGATCTTCAAAAGTTTTGTAATCCCTTAACTAGGTGAGCTTTCCCATTTAAACACTTACACAGGGGGGAATTTTTTAGGAGCTGTCACAATGAGGCTGAATATACACAGCATTTAACATTTCTGGACCATATTCTTGGATAATGTAAACTGGCACAGATCTATTGACTTCAGTAAAGCCCTGACAAATATACGCCAGTTGGAGACCTGGCTGTTACGTTCCTTTATTATACATGTATGATCCTATGTTAACTTCCTTAAGTAAAGAGACTACATTTGAATCACTGCCAGTAAAATTAAAAGAGGAAAACCTTGGCTCCTTTTAAAGACCCTGGTATTTTTTCTACACATTCTGAAAAGGTCTCATTAGACTTATTCGTTAAAGCTTTGGGGACTTGAATAAAATTTCATACAATCTGCAGTAAATTAGTTGCTCCGTCATTTTTTATACCAGAAAGGGGACAGCCTGCCTCCTTCCATACACAAACACCTTATCTTCAGTCAGTGGTTTCTTTTCAAGGGGAAACTTAAACAATAACTAGAGCTCTGGTTCTAACACTCCACTGATCCTTCCTCAGCACAGAGAACATTCCAAGGGCTCATGGTCAGAATACGTGATGCCCCTTTCTGGGTTGTCATCTAGAAGACTCTTTGTGGTTATGGAGAACAGCTATGACTTGTAGAAGCCATAAGGCAGGTCGAAGTGGGATAATCTGTCCCCCACATTAGGTCTCATCTTGATCTCTAATAATAATAGAGACCACTTTTAACATTAAGGCCTTTCTGACTAGCCTTCTAATCTAGCCTTAAACGTTCCCTTGCTCAAATTTAGTGTCACCTTTTTGTACCGTCACTGCCTCTTGGATGTGGAACCTTATTATATTGCAGTCACTATTATTTAGTGGCTCAGCTACTGTCACATCTTGAATTAGCTCATGCAAGTTACTTAGGACAAAGTCAGGCATAGCCTCTGTTCTTATGTGCTCTGGAACGAACAGTTCCAAAACCAAAATCACTTAAAGCGTTGAGAATTATTTTTCTCTAAACTTGGCCCCATTGTGCCACTTGACCAGGTTATATTTGGGTAGTTAAAGTGCACCATTATCATAACTTTATTACATGTTGCTGCCTTTTTGAAGACTTTGAACATTATGCACCCAGTTTCCCTTTCTTGATCTGGAGGCCCATAGTATGGCCCTACTAATGTATTTACATTCATATAGCTGGAGATTTGCATCAATATAGATTCATCTGTGCGGTCCTTTCCACGCTGAATTTTATAATGCTTGACTCTAGTAATCTTTTAGATCCATCTATTTTGGCCTAGGCTGCTCTCCTTTACAATTAGTAAGCAGGCGTTATGGAACTCCACTGGTTCTGTAATGACTCTCATAGGCGCCGACTCCGTGGCTGCTCCAGGGCTGGAGCACCCATAGGAAAAAAATAGTGGGGGCCTCAGCACCCACCAGCAGCCCCTCAGATGAGCTCCTTCCCCTACCCCCACCCAGCCTTCCCGCCCACTAAGAACATGAACAGGGTGGTTAGCTGTAAAATATGTGCACTGAAGATTTTTTTTTTAATCTTTGTTAAGCGCAGTGACGACTGCCAAGGAATATAAAGTTCCTTCAGAGCAAATGGCTGGGGGGGTCAAGCTAAGATGAGACGAAAACCAAGAGCAAAGCGATAACCTTCAGACTTTAACGTTTCCTTTCCCTCATCAGGACTACAGTTGAGGCACGGTGTCAGATTTCTGTACAAAAAGCAGCACTCTGTAGTTCTACTTTTAATGAGTCTTAGTTTTACCTTGGATTTTTGGGACTGACCCTCAACTGATGTAACTTATTTTAGCTTCATTGACATCAGCTGAGTTACACCTATTTACATCAGCTGAGGATCTGGCTCTTTGCCAGCTCTGGCGAAGGAGCTTGGGCTTGATTTTGTGAACTACCTGATAAATTCTGCACACTCTTATGTTTAGATACTGTAGAGATTAGCGTCATGGGACACTGCAGCTGGGATGAATGCAAAACTGTCTTGGTTCCTTTTCATACCTAGCCTTACTGCCTTCCTATATGTCCACTAGTGGCCCACCTTGAGTATTTGGCCTTAAATGCTGACAAGTAACACCACTCTTACCCATAGGCAGCATTTAATCTATATTCCCAGTTAGTTGCTCAGCTACCACTAAGGCTCTTTAAAAGAGTTGCTGAGAGCTGTAGCAGAGGTACCTGAATGCCCCATTACATTGCATTGGTGCTGCCACAGGTGCAGTGCAAAACAAAAGTATTATAACAGCACTAGTGATATCTGAGTATGCAACAGCAGCGGACACCTCAGTCATGACTAATATCTAACTATCACTAATGAACAGAGCACAAAGGAGAAATTTCTTTTTTCAGGCATTGAAGCTGTCATTCTACTGATTATTCAGTTGGTCACATTTTTGTCAGCGAGAACTGGCCTTCCACTCCCTCTGGAAATTGTAGAAAGACCAAACATATCTTGTTGCGCTTGAAATTCTGAGTCCCAGAGCACAGCCTAGCCTGTGTGCCCACTCAGGGAAGTACAGGTGTGTAAGGTGTCTCCTCATGCCTCTACACTAGCTAAGCATAAGAGAGCAGCCTTAGTGTGCTGCTCTTTTCCCATACCATGTGGGCAGAAGTGATTGAGAAGCAGGTGGAGACAGAATGCGAGCGAGACTAGAGAATTGGCTTGGTCTCCCCACCACACACCAAACAGATTCTCCGAGTCACAGTTTACTTCCCAGCCTGCTCCTGGGCAGTATGACATCATGCGGACAGGGAAAGGTGCCTTCGTGTACTAACTCAGCTATGGGGCTCATCCAAAACAGTGACTGAGCCCTGAAGTAGGTGGATGGCCTCTTTGGCTCTGGCCTTTTATTCTTCAGCTCAAGTGAATATAATTTATATCGTGGGAGAATTTGGGTAATCATAATAAGTAATATTAATATTCCACAACACTTTCCAGAGTTACATTTTGTAAAGCAAATACATCAATTTCCATAATAGCGGTTTTACAATGCTGCGAGCATATTGCCTTGTTTCACACATTATAATATACGCAAATGGAAGTTGTAGTGGTTAGCTGCTCTTTTTATTGTGTTATAATATAAAATGACAAAACCAAATGCTCTGATATATTTAGAACTTTATGATGTGATAATGGTAAATGCTTAGAACCTAAATTCTGCTGAGCTACGTTCGCTCTGTAATTTCACTGGACATAGTGACTCACCTCCTCTAGTCTGGTTGAGCTATACTAGGTGTAAGAGTAGCGATTTGGGGTAAAATTGGCTTTAAACCAATGTTATGTGAAACTGAGGACAGCCGAGACATGGGAGATCACCAGCAAAAGTCAGAGCAGCCTTCACCACAGTCTGATGTACTGGGCCAGATCTTGGCCACCTAGCTCACATGGCTTTAATGGAGCTGAACAAATTGAGAAAAGTAGAATGCCATCCACTCTGTGTAAATTGTACTCTGGGTTATGCTGCACAATTTCTATGTGGGCAGAAAAATCACGTGTGCTCAGTGTAGTACATGGGAAAATAAGTCTCTACAAGTCTTAGTGACAATAAGCCTCCCAACAAATTAGTGTCTCACCTAAAACATCTTTTGCCTTTTAGTTCAGCAGGTGAACTATCACTTTATCCATTGACTCTCCAAATTCCCTTCAGAATTTTTACTGTATTTGTCAGCGTGCAGTTCAGTGAAATCCCAAAGCTTCTGTCTGTTCTCCTGTAGCATACTCCAACTGGGACAGTACTCTGGGCAAACGCCATGAAGTGATTTCCATGCCTTCAAAGGGAAGAACTAGAGTCTTTCTCCATTAGTTTGAAAAAGAGAGCAACACAGTTGAAGTGTTGTTACTGTACTTTCCATATAAGCATTAATCTGAGAGTTCCAGAGAATTTTAGGCTCATTCAAAGCCCATCAAAGTCAATGGAAAGGTTCCCACTGACTTCAATGGGCTTTGAACCCAGCCCTTTGATAATCACTGTGACTTTTTTATTTTGAAACTACCTTTTAAGATTCCTTACAATAAGAAATGGGTCTGGGTTTGCAACTGAAATTAAACTAAGGCCCTGACTCAACAAAAAGCATGCGCCAGACTTTAAGTCACTGGAACTAAGAATGTACTTAAAATTTGGCATATGTTTAGATACCTTGCTGAATCATAACCTGTTAGAGGCAACTCGCAGAAATCCTTGAGTGCTCTTCCCCAAATCTGACATAACTAGAGTGTTTCAAAGTTTATCAAATTGATAAGGCCTATATAACCTCAGTGAGTTTTAAGTGTAAATATATTGAAAACAGTTAATCATAAAGGTCAACATTTTTTACATTAACAGCTTACTAGAAATGAATCACCTCCTTTCAGGCCTAGCCATTCACCCAGAAGGATTCCTAATATATTTTCTTTGCCTTGTAAAATAATGAGTTGAGATCTAGGTGACAGGTCATATTGGAAATTTCTGTTTTATCCCTTCAAAACATCTATCTCAATGCTCATTCTATGGGTATTTTCCATATTAGTCACCATATTTAATCCTATAACTGAAGGTTTCATTATTTATGGTCTCTAACAGAAGTTAGCAATTTCATGCTGTAAGCATTTTTAAATTATTCCATATTGTAAATGTCACTTCATTCACATGAAGAGAGTCACATAAATTAGATGGGCTAGTTCTTGTGCAGTACTTGGTGAAAATAATATTTTCACCTCTGGAGATGAGAGTTGAACTTCTGAGACATGTTGCTGGCATCTTTCAAAACTTCATCCTTTTGGAAGAAAAACGGAACGGGTTGGTGCATGCAATGCAGAAACAACAAATGTCAAGACACAAACTAATCAGAGCAGAGAAGATTATTGTAGTGAATAATTATCTCTAGTAGGATAGTGGCTAGAAGCCCCAACTCAGATTGGAACCCTTTTGTGCTAAAGACTGTGCAACCAAGTAGCAAAAGACAACTGAACTTGCAATCTAAATGGACAAGACAAAAAGGGGTAAGAAAGGTGGGATATTATCCCATTTTACAGATAGGGAACCAAGGCACAAAGCCTCAAAGGTTAGACGCTTAAGTACCTTGGAGGAGCTCAACCAGAGAGATTAAGTGACGATCACACAGGAGATTTGTGGTAGAACTGAAACCAGCTTTCTGGGTCTCCTGTTCAATTCCTGAACCACAAGACCATATAAGGCTGCAGAGATAATATTAATCTCTTCCCACTGAACCAAGTCTTGGTCGGGTTTTATTATACTTTAAAAAATTAAATAGTACATTTGATAGGCATGTGTTGAAGCAGCTCTATAGGGCTCACACCAGTGCAATCAATGAAATTACTCTTGCAAAAAAATGGAGGGACACACTGGAGACTCAGGCCACTGTTATGAGTTTTCCTATGCAACCAAGTGCAAATGTCACTTGAAATGGAGGGGCTGATCCTCCTGAAGTAACTCCACTGAAGTCACTGGGGTAATAGAGGGGTGAAATTGGTGTTAAGTGAATCAGACTCAAAGTCTGTAATGTTGAGGCTCACAATAGCACCTTTTTTTCAAAGAGAGGCACAATCATTGCTGCTACCCAGTCTTCTAGTAAAGTAGCTGATTTCAATAAGAGATGGTATAATGTTCTTAGGATCTCGGCCACATCAGTCTCAAGTTTCTACAGAACTCTTGGATGTCAACCAGCTGATCCTGGGGACATGTTGCTCTTTAATTTATAAATTTGTCACATAACCCGTTTCTGTGAAACGTCCATCTCTGACAGGACCATTTCGCTACTACCTGAAAAGAGTAGGGCTGGGAGTGGGTTGAGCCCTGAGAATATGGCCATCCATCTTCATCATCAAGATATAAGCTCAGGATTTTTGTTGGTTTTTTTTAATTAAATGGATTTACTTTACTGTAGTCCACTAATAACTAATTGAGCTGTCTACCGTCCTTTCAGTGCCAAACCCTCTTTCAGTCCAAACGCCCCTTGTGCTCATTCTGCCTGGAGCGTCTCTCCTTTTCAGACAGAAATATCATGGCCGGATGCCATGTACAGGTTAGTGCTCAGTTCTTTGGAAGCATATTACATAAATCAGCTGTTCCCTAACTCTTTCCCCACCTCAGCTGGCCATGGTTCCATTGCAGGCAGAGCTGAGTTCACACAGAGGGTTTTCCAGAGGAGCTGCAGTAGTGAAGATGCTATCGCAATTTTTTCCATCTTCCCCAGTTTCCGTGCTGTTATGCCTGTTAGCAAGGCAAAGGACCCAAATACATTTTAATGCACCTTTCTGAATGTGCTACATCTTTAAATATCTGCGCTTATGGCCGCCTCCCTCACACTATAGTATATGAGCACTGTGTGCTCATTAATTAATATGTCCTCACAATATCCCTGTGAGATGGGGAAACATTAACAGATGAAGACCTCAGATAAGGCTCTGAGCTAAACCCCCCTAAGTCAGGAGACATTCCATTGACTTCACTGGGCTTTCAAGCAGTCCCTCTGTGTTTTACCTGAGGTCAAACAGTAAGTCTGTGTCAGAGCTGGGAACTGATCTTACATCTTTAGAGTCCCAATCCATTACCTTTGCCATAAGCCCATGCTTCTGTCTTGCAATGTATTCTGTTATTCAATCTTTAAAAATTAGTATCTTGTGAATGACTATTGTTATCCTTTTCTTAATTAAAAAAAACAGTTTTCATTTTTCAAATATCCATCATTGCCACGAAGAGCTTTCTCATGCAGCAATAGCAAGGGATACAACACTGCATTCATTTTGGCGTAACATCAGCAGCACATCTATTATATTCTGTACTGGTGGTACCAGAGTCATCTTTAAATTCAGCAGAGGTTATTGTGATGTGATATGCAGCGCTTTAATAGTCCTGTGTGTCAGCTAATACATTGCAGCATATAGTCTTAGCCATTTAAATGGGACACTCGTAATTTGGACAATCAATTTAGTTGGACAACCTCAGCGAAAGAATTTTTTACTCCCATTAAATTGAATGCGTTCTTTTGCTTTAATGGAACAATTGTAATTGCTCAAGCCACTTTGTTGGGATATTTTTTTCAGCCTTAATTGCCCTGTCATTTACAATTAGGGATGTTAATACGGCTGTTAAATGTCACAAATAGCTTACAGCTTTTGCTCTCCGCCGGGCTCTCACTGTAGCACTCAGGAACTGTCCAGCTATATGTTGTTTTTTAAATGTTTTGATAGGTTTTAAACTATGTTCAATGGCACATTAATCAATTTTATGCTATAATAAAGGGCAGATAAAACATAACCAAGCTGCAGTTGAATGAACTAAGCTTCAGTAACATTTGGTGGTCATGCGTGGTAACATTAGTACAGACTTCGTTTAGATAAGGTGGTAGGTTAAATGGAAGAAAACTGAACCCAATGTGGCATCCCTAATAAGTCACTTTTTCTAGACCTGGAAGTCAGAAATAAGTCTCAAAACCTAGTCTCCCACCCCAATATTTGTGGACATGCACTCAACAATTGATATTCAGGAGGATTAGCAAATAGCTCTAGCTACCAGAGAGACATTTCATATTTTACACACATTTTTTCTTACTGTAATTAATTCTTTTTCTTCCTTTCAGCGGCATGACCAGTTGCAGATCCAGAATTTGATATATTTTGACACCAGAGGGCAGCACCAATAGGGTGGGCTAAGTGAGGGCATTGCCTACACAGTCAGTTCAAAGTAAATACACTTCTGTAATTGCTGGACTCATGCTCCACTTATGTGGGGTTTCAATTATGTGAGCTGGAAAATGGTTCAAAGGATAACATCAATGTTTTTGTGGCAAAGGGGCATGGAGTATGATATCATTTAATTGTCTCCAGGCAATTCTTAATAATCCCAAAGGGTCAGAGATGGACTGAAAACATCAAAAAGCTCTCACCAAGTCCCTCCTCAGAGCAAAACCTAACTAAAAATTGAGTAGTTCTGTTAGCTCCGATAACTTTCAGGCAATTAGCTGTAGAAAGCATCAGCCAGTACCCCTATAAAGTTACTCTTGAAGATGACCATTATAGTATATGTTGAATTGTTTTCTTAATTGCTTGGTGGGTATATTTTTATAATGCAGTTTTGTACTTTAGTGTTTTTTGATACATCCTTCTTATCTTCCCAGGGTTCCATTCTCACACTCTCACAGCCACAGAGAAACTAAGAATGACATGTTGAACAGCTATCAATTAATTCACCTTTGTTTAAGTTAGCTAGTCAGGTGGTTTAGACTTTAAGATTTATATTCCAAGATAATATATCATGTTAAAAAACATGTTTATCACTCTTTTTATTTAGTTTGAAGTCTTCCAGGCCTCACGTTGACTCTATCATTTGTAAAAATACAACTCTAAATTGAATTATCAGGAGAGGGTTTGTTTGTATTTTTAACGCTCTTTATGGAGTGAAAGGGTTTGTTACGGTACAGCCTTAATCCATCAGTTCTTTAGTACAGCAAGTGTGGTGCACAGGGATTTTTCTGTCTCTGAGATAGTAGAAGACTGACAAACACAGACACTTACTGACAAAATCCTAAGACTCTTAGCTTTATGACACTTACATAAAATGCTCTCATGTACCACCCCCTGTTAGAGGTTAACTCCTAACTGTTAGGGGGTTTGGAACCCTACATCCATCCATGTATGGATTCCCAATTTGTCCTCCCCAAAGGTACTGAAGCCAATAACAGTATAAGGAGCATTATAAGGTTCCTCAGTGAAGTCAGAGTTAGAATAGAAAGAATTATGGGTCAGATTTTGCTTGCAATTACACCCAAAGCAACTCTATGGACTTCAGCTGAATTACTCTGGATTTAGATTAATATCATTATTTGCACTTCAGTACTGCTCAGAGGCCCCAGTCTGACTCACACACACTGTAAAAGTGAGTCCATGTCGCAAAGAGTTTATGGTCTAATTTAAGACAAAAATGCAGCGAGTTGGTGTGGAAAAGGAAGAGGAGGACACTATTGACAGGAAGGCCAGGTTATACACACTGGCTACATGCACTATTTGCGAGTGTGACAGATGTTTTATTTACAGTGTCTCTCTCACCCCTTATCTTCGGTGGGAAATGGGGGAGAAGAAGAGGTTTGTGCCCCCTGCACAAGAGGGTGGTTGGTTGGGGAGCGCAGGTCCTCCTGCTCCACTGGGTTACAATTCAGGGCCACTTCCTACCACCTATTTGCCCAGTCCTGGGCATGGTCAAAAGCCTCTCAAATGATCCATCAGAGCTTAGACTGCAGGGTTCCCTAGTCTTAGGGAAAGGCTTCTCCTCCCCTTCCGCCAGGGCCAGGGGTAGCTGCGGCTTGCAGACCTTTCCCCTGCAGCCAGGATTTTTGCTCCGAGGGGGACAGGCCTCTGAAAGATCCCCAGTCACTGTACAAGGTGTGTACCCTCTCCTTTCTTTGTTCACAGTTTTCAGCCAGCACTTAGCCCAAAAGCTCTCTCTCACTAGGTTTTTTTCCTCAAGGCCACATTCTCAGTGCTTGTTCTGGCTGTGCAGCACTTTCTTTCATTCTGCTGCAGCTCGCTCAGCTTCTCTGGTGTTTTTCCTGCTTAATAAGGGGCTGCATCCAGCTCTCCAGACATTTTAATCCAGCTTCCACCAGGGAGCAGGGTCCGGGAATTGCCTGACTCTGTGCAGCTCCTGGAAGCAGCAGCATGTCCTGCCTTCGGCTCCTATGTGTAGAGGCAGCCAGGGGGCTCTGCACACTACTCCCACCCCAAGCGCTGCCCCCGCAGCTCCCATTGGCCAGGAACTGTGGCCAATGGGAGATGCGGAGTGGTGCCTGCAGACAGGGCAATGTGCAAAGCCGGCTGTCCGTGCCGCTGCATAGGAGGCTGGGGGGGTGGACATGCTATTGCTTCTGGGAACTGCTTGAGGGAAGCACTGCCCAGAGCCTGCACTCCTGACCCCCTTCCAAATGCCCTGCACCAGCCCTGATCCCCCTCCCATCCTCTGAACCCCTCAGTCCCAGACTGGAGCCCACACCCCAAACCCTCATCCCCATCCCAGAACCTGCACTCCAGCTGAAACCCTTCCTCTCCGCTACACCCCAACTCCCTGCCCTAGTCCAGATCCCCCTCCAATGCTCTGAATTCCTCATTTCTGGCCCCACCCCAGAGCCCACATCCCCAGCTGGAGCCCACACCCCAACCCCCAATTTCGTGAGCATTCATGGCCTGCCATACAATTTCCATACCCAGATGTGGCCCTTAGGCCAAAAAATTTGCCCACTCCCCTGATTTAGCCCAAATATGGGGCAGCTGCAACAGCCACCAGTTTTAATGAGGTTTAACAAAACACAAATAAATAGTAATAATGCCATCCCAGTCATCACATGCTGTCCATATACCTATTATTGTCCACCAGCAATGCCCATCTTGGTACTTTTTTTCTAGTTTACCATTCACACATCTGTATTTTTTATTACATTGCCCATACCCCATTTTCTATATGGATGCATGTATGCATGCAAATGCTGCAGCTGCTTGACTTTTAAAAAAAAAAAAAAAAATTGTATTTGATGAGGATGTGGTGTGTGTGTTTTATTATTTTTATTATTATTATTCTGGCTCTTAGGCTTTTCTTTGGAAGATTGGCTATGGCCCTGAGGTTTTTCCTTCCTCCGAAGCATGGGGCAGGGTTCACTTGCTAAGGAGTGGGTGGATCGACATGTGGCCTGCATCTTGCAGGAGGTCAGACTAGATGATCAGTTTTTGCTGCCAGAGATCCAGACCTTTTTTGCAGCCAAATGGCATGGGATGGTGGTGTCTCATTCACAACACTCATGAACAAGGTGCTCCTGAGTGAAAAAAGACTGCTTGAGGAAAGCTGCAGGAAGATAGTGAACCTTCTGCTTTACATTGGTTCTTGTGTTTAATGGTCCCTTCTGACTTCTTGAATTCTATGATTCTATGATTCTCAGTGAAAGTTGCTTGTCTCAAATTCACACTACCAGTCTGCTAGGGTTTGGATTTGCTGACCATCATAACACATTGCCAGGTGCTTTTCTTCACCAAAGCAGTTGATTAAAACTGTGTCAAAAGTGAAAGGTGGGGGGGCAGAGTTTGTGATGGATGGGTCTGGACAAAAAGGTGGATAGTTGCTGTTTGTTTTGTTCCAGGCCGTGCGCTTGTACTGTTTTAAGGTATGTAAATCTAGCCACATGCTGCAGAGGTGGGCACATTAATCACTGTACAAATATACCACTTTGGATGTGTGTGTTTTTATAGACCCATTATGAATGAAATGATGACACCAATCCCCTTCCTAAATATTATTTAACCCCAAGTAAACTGAAAATGTATACACAATTCTGATGTGATTAGGAATACGCTCCTGGGGCAAACTGAAAGGTACAAAATATAAATACAGTATGCAGCTTCTCGGAGTGGGTTCATATTCTATGATTGGTTCATATGTTAACTATTAACATTATAGTTATTTACCTTTTGCAATCCTCTTCAACATAGAAAGTAGAAACAAAGCCAAGAAAGAACAGTGCAGGCTCAGTCTGACTAAACTGTATAATTAATTATGTTTTCCCCCCTACTAAACCTGTTAAAAGAATATAAAGAGTGCAAAGCCAAGCCTCAGAGAACTTGTCCACATGCATTATGTTTCAGTCTTTATTGACATGATCAACTGGTGTAAATTTGTGTAGCTCCACTGACTTTAATGGAAGTATTACAACAGCTGGGAAGTTATGCATTTCACACCTATTCTAAATGTAACTTGTTATATTTTCCATAGGGACCCAGCCTTATAAATTGCCCAAGTTGGTCCGTGGACAGTGAATGAAAGAGCTTCTCAGTGTTTGTATTTTATTCTCACTATTAAATCTGTAGGGCCCCACCTCATCAACTCTATAATGTCCAACATTGCAGTGAATGATTGAAGAGCCTTCTGCATGCCTGCATTAACCCTTCTTCATTCATCAACCCCAAGAAGCCTAATGACTAAGATGGGACTCGTATGCTGAGCATGTAAATAAAGACCACCGCAAGGCATACTAACCAGTGGCACAGTTAAGGTTGTACAGGTATGGCCTAATTTTAGCCTTTTGTGTGTGTGTGTGGGTGACTCACTCTGTAACCCTTAACTGTCTTTGAAGATTGTTTTTAAACTATGGAAGTTCTGAACTTTTTTTTTAAAAAAAGAAAAGACAAATAAATAACAAAAGAAGTAATTCCATTCCAGGGAGCTGTTTTCTAGAAGGAAGTGGAATGTTGTGGTGTTTACTCAATGAGTGAAGAACACTCTGTCTCACAATTCAACGAACATATATTACTGCATAATAAAGAAGTTTCACTCTCACTGCAATGCACTGAGGTAGGTAGTACACCCTCTACCTAATGCTGGTTCTATAAATACAGGGTGAGGTTCCAATATCCTTACTCCTATTGAATAGCGTCTTACTCTACATATAGTCCCATCAAGTGAAGAAGGGTGTGTGTGTGTGAAGTATGGTGCTACCCAATACTAGTAACAGATTCTAGTCCATATGCAGTTACGTGATATACCTGTGTAACTGTGCTCTCGGGTATGTTCCATGCTTCACAGTTTTTTTTGTAAGGAAAGTGTAAGAATAGCTAAGGATTTTCTCTCAGTGGGGACACAGCTGGATTCCTTTGGGAAAAGCTTTCTGATCAGATAGCCCTGATGGCTGTTTTACTCCTTCCTTTAATAATGCTGCTCCCAGCTCGACTCCAGAGCTGTGTGCTTGAACCATAGATTTGGCTGCTAAATCTAGGCTGTGCAGTGCAGCATGGACATAAATACTCATTTTTAATGCCTGTAAAGCCTGGTCAAATGTTTGTCCATTCCACTTTTTTTTCCCATTTATTCTGCTTTGATTAATTCATGCAAGGAGTGCTGCTAGTGTTCAAACATGTAGCATAAACCTCCTCCATCACCTTATAACACCCCAAAAAGGAATGTATTTGTTTCTTTATTCTAAGATAACTTGAACATTTTCCATGTGAGGTGTCATAGACCTCCTTCTGGTATGTAGCTCCAGTATTTATCCTCTTTGTGCCTCCCTAAACCTTCCTTTGGGCATGCTGTTACCCCCACTTATTGGAACCCTGGACTACTTTTTCTAATTGCTTAAGATGCTCAGCGCAGGTGGTACTATAAACGTTGTTCAAATGGGCTGCTGCCTACAATTTGCAGTCCATCAAAAATACTCATTAACCTCTGGAATGTAGCCAGTGCTCCATGTAGTCAAAAAGGAAGGACAGTGAACCGGTGGAAATCATTTGTAATTTTAAATGCAATGTATTCCTTTTACTGCTGCAACAATGGCCCTTGCCAGTAACCTTAACCCTTGACATAAGTGACTTAGGCAGAGTTTATGTAGCAGCTGCTATTTTTTAATCACTTTATCCATTTAAAGTATGGTCATCAGATCAAATGTTAATTCTGGATTGGAAACCTATACAAAATTATATTGCTCTATCTTTCTCTGGTACCAAAGCTACTGGGCTAGTCCAGACTATTTTGAAGGTTTATTTTCTCCCGTAACAAGCATTGCCTACACTTCCTCTTGTAAGGCTAGTGTCACATTCAGTAGTATACAATTACACTGCTTATTAATTTGAGTGAAGTCTTTTGAAGTGATAGTATTGCATTGCCATGGTTCTCCTTTCTCTCACCACAAACAATGATACACACCTTGACACAACTTACCCTATGGATCTTTTCCATTTGATTCTGTAATTTCCAGGAAAAAGCGGCACTACGCCATCTCTGAACTACACTAGTCCATTTCTGTATCATCACATCTTCCAGAATTTCCAGTACCATCAGCTTCCTCTAGGATTCCACCTTAGGTTCTATCCATTTGTGAAGTGTATTACATTCCTGAGCTGATTGGTGAGCTTACTAGCAGGCACAGCTACCCCATCTGTCTTCCTTAAGAATTCGGAATGGCTCTGCCATTTTATCAAAAGCTTACCCTCTTGAATGTTAACAGGAGCAAAACATATTGCCATGGTATAAAGTCTCTCTCTTGCTTTGGGGTTATATTTGGCCTTCCAAATTCTCTGGAACATTTTGAAGTTGGTGGGCCAATTATTTCATTTCTGCCAGTTGGTCTTTCATCTGGAGTACATAGTTAGCCATTCACTCCAATGGTTTGATCAAACACCTTAGATTTTTTGGGGGATAGATAAACAAGGATTTCTGAAGGGCCATCTCTGTGTGGGTGATGGGTGTTATTTTTAGCCTTCTTATACACAGTTCCTGATGTAGGCATTGCATAATTTGAATGTAAAATTAGTCTCCTTTTAACCACCTTAACTACACGAGAGGACAGTTGCACTAAGTGACTTAAGGCATGGTGGCTTTTTATGCTTCTGGGGGACAAAGCCCTGGGTATAGGGTAAAGCATAGATGTTTACCACCAAAATTCAGTGACCTTCCAACCAAATTCATTCTAAGAGAATCTTGAAGTCTGGCTGTTCAAGAGAATGGTATTCAGTTTCTGGATAAGCTAAGAAGGATCTATAGCTTATCTATATTAGGTACCTATAATGGCATAGTTACCATCGTATCTATGAACCTCACACTCTTTAATATATTAATCCTCGCAACTCCCCTGGGAGCTGGGGAAGTGCCATTGCCCCCACCTTAAAGATGAAGAACAACCTAGATCCTCAAAGGTAATTTAGGCATCTAACTTCCATTGAATACCTTTGAGAATCTAGGCCTAAGTGACTTGCTCAACGTTACACAGGAAGTCTGTAGCAGACCAAGGGTTAACCCAGGGTTAGGACCATTGTCTGCAGGTGGCGCCTTATGCTTTTTGGACATGTCACAAGGGTGCCACAAGACGTTCCAGTGAATGCCATTCTCCAGGTGACTTGTAACATCTGGGATAAAATTCCACCAACCGAGGAGTGGATGTGGCCCAGAGAAAGACCTCCTATTACGTGGGTTCATCAAGTCTGTTCCGATGTTGGACTCTCAGGGCATCACACCTTCATGGTTGCACAGGAATGGACCAAACGGTGAACAATCACTACAGCCGACTGTCTGGCTAAGTATTGAAGAAGAGAAGAAGTGCTCAGAATCACTTTATGCTGTTGGTACTTGCTGATACATGCAAGACCAATAACATACTGTAGCTAAATTGTTCATTTGTTTTCTCCAACAGACTCCTGGTGTGACTTCAAATAAGTCATTTAATATCTCTTTGAAACTGTTCCCAAGCTGTAAAATGGGGATAATAAAACTTATTTTCTCCTACTCTTTGTCACTCTTGTTTAATTGTAAGCTATTTGAAATGTGAACTGTATATTACTAAGAGTTGTAAGCAAAGCTCTGAGCAAAAAAGGCCCTGATCTTCATTAAGGCATCTAGGCACTAATGTAATACAAATAATAAATAAGAACAAGGGGGCATTCAATAAAATCAAAAGGTAGCAAATTATGTATGATTAATCCATGAAACTCATTACCGCACGATGTTATTGAGTATAAGAGATTAGAAGTGTTTAAAAAATATGGGACATATAGACAACGAAACTATAGAGTTACAATGGTAAATATTAAATTTGCCAAAAACAGTACACAAAAAACTACAGGAAATCTCCTCAGCTACTATACATTTACATAGCTCTGCTGACTCCATTGGGGATTTTATCATAAGTGTTTTGGAAGAGAGAGATATAAACTCATGCTTTAGCATATGATAACCTCTACGCAATGGGAGTAAAGAATTCCAAAGTTTTAACATCAGAGTTTTACCTGTAACTTCTTATAAACAAGATTCCAGTTTGATATACTATAACAGTGGTTTTAAACCAGTGGTTCAGAGACCCCTGGGGGTCTGCAGACTATGTCTGAGATTTTCAGAGGGGTCTGCACCTCCATTCAAAATTGTTTAGGGATCTGCAAATGAAAAAGGATTGAAATCCATTGTACTATAGCCTTTCGGAGGTTTCTAAGCCTTCCTCTTCACTAATTGTGATCCTTTCTGCTTCGTCTTATGAAAGTCAATGTTTTGCTTGTTTGAATATGTTGTTTTATCATTACATATTGCACTGGGACTTGAGCACTAGGAGCGTCACAATTAAAACAGGAACTGCATACTCCATTTACGTCCTCAAGGGCTACAACAATAATTGAATCAATTTTGGTTGATTCAAATTTATATAAAGGCAGAAATTTGTATTTCTAAACTATTTCCACAGGCAAAACGTCTTGACCCTACCGTAAATGGAGACAGTGGGTTAGATCATCAGGTGATAAAAAGCAGTATAGCCCCTTGATTTCTGTGGAGCTATGCTGATTTATACAACCTCAGGATCTGGCCTAGCAAATTTAATAGCACTGTAGTCTTCAGGTATACATCTTCTCCAATAACATAGGCACTTACCTCAATCACCAAAAACACTATTGATTTAGGATTCTGATAACTTGTTGGTAGAAGTCAAGGTGGAACACCTGAGGGAATCATGTCTGATACTTATTACTTAACTACCTTGGAACCAATTAAAGAAAAGAGGAGTGTTGCTATGTGCATAAAAGGATTTTCTATAGAAGTAGCTCCAGTTATCAATGCTAGTAAAGTGCTCTCTTCCCCAGAAGTGAGTGGCAGTCAGGAGTTATTAAAAGCAGACATAAAATGGATAGGTACTTCTAGCTGTCTAAAAGAGACTGGCAGAGGGAATATGGGGTTGCATCTGCCTAGTCTTTTCTTTCAGCCATTATTCTAGGTTTCAGGAACTTTCAATATGCCTAATAAATCTGTAGCAAAGGATAATCAGTTAAATATCAAGAGCCTTCTGCATTTGATTACTTCTGCCAAATCAAAACCAACACTATCAAATCCCCTTTCTGGGAGTCTTTGGATCAAATGAAAACCCTTTTCTATGAGAAGCCACAAACACGAGACTAAATGAATCTATTGGATTATATTTGCGAACTGAGTCTCAGAGCAGAGTGAGTCACCCTCACCTCTCAGATCTATGAGTAGGTCTACAGATGCCTGCAATACAGTAACCCAGGGGTACTTGACTCTAAAAGAAAAAAAATAAACCAATCATCATACGACCAGGCTGCAGGTAGCATACACTGATCAGGTTTCCTTTAAACAATCCATTTGCCTGCCTGCATTAAGATTAAAGAATATACTTCAATCAATCAATAAAACAAAAACAAAACAAAACAGACAAGATTCTGATTTCTATTAGGCAGTATAATTTAGGAAAAACTCCCCTGATATAAATAGTATTGCTCCTGATTTCATTGTATAATTGAGATCACAATCTGACCCATGATTCTTATGGGTCTTGCAAGCCTCAGTATTATAGCTAGGAGAGAGAAGAACAGGAACGAATTTTGAAGGTTAAGCTATAGAAACTGTTGGAGAGTAAATGGATAGATTCTGATTTTATTGCCCTTTCCAAAATAGCAGGTATAGTTTAAAAAAAGGTCATTTTTTAAAAGGAGGATGAATCTAGTAGTAGTTTTTCTGGCCTTAAAGTATTTCCATAGTGGTGAGAAATGGATGGAGTACTTAGACTGCAAGCTCTTTGGCCCATTCATGTGTACAGTAACTAGCACAACTGGGTTATAGTTCCTGACTATGGCCTTTAGGTGCTCCTTAAATACAAATAACTAATAATAAGACATTAGTTACCTACAGGCTTCTATTTACATAACAATACCTGGTTGTGCAAATAGAGCAAGTGAAAGGAACCCAACATTATACAACCCAGAATAATTCCGAAGATGTTCATAAGATTAAAAACTAAATCTGAATCCCATTAGCATGATCAAAGATAGCTGCCGACAAAAAAAAGTTTGTTTTTTTCATTTTAGGTAGATTCGGAGACTGGATCTGTGATCTCTAATGCATTACCAAAATTGAACTGGTGGATAATAATTTCATTCCTAAAACCTTCTCCCAAGGTCTGATGCTCACCCTATGTCTGAGTGTTAGACTGTTGTAAAGAAAAGTCAATGGAAATATATGGGTTTGTGGCTTAATAAGAAAAATATTGAATGTATTAAAAATGAAAATTAGAATGCACGCCTGCTGTCTCATAGATAAAATGCAGGCACCTGTTCAGAGTGCATGACCATATGCAGATGGCATATGCAGACTGATGTCATGTGAAGGCATAGGGGGACCCCCAGTCACGAGGGCATACACTGAGTGCACTTCTTTGTACATCCATATGCAGGCCTTATGTGTGCACTTGTTATGTGGAAGCTTGGCCCCATTGAAATCAATGGTAAAATTCCCATCGACTTCAGTGGGGCCAGGATTTTACCCATTGTGTTCGATTAGGAAAATTCGGTTCATGGTAGCATATCAGAGGAAAATGATGAAGGACATAATCAGGGTAAATTTACAAGAACAAATCCCAACTATTTAATAAGTTGAAGTGCTGCTCCTGTAGTATAAGCAGAGTTGGTAGGTCTGTGTTTGATTTCTTGCTTGTTGCTGCTGAAGAAACTGATTTTCTCAATTTTTTCATGACATCTTTTCTAGTACATAAGAGTGTTTCCATATCCTCCATTGCAGACATAGTCAGACTTTGCGGTCACACTGGGACCCAGACAAGATGTCATTGCACATTAGAAGTGTATTAAATTATTTGAAAATAGATAAAAATTGCTAGTAAAACAAAGTAAATACTAAACATTAATAGACAAATACTTTTAAGTGCTCCATAAAACCATCTTTCAGACAACTTAATTATTTGCATCATAAAAAACTCTAGCAGCTGAAGAAGAAAATATTCCAGAAGAAAATATTGATTAAAAAGCTTCAGATGAATTTCAATGTACCTTAAAAACAATTTTAATTCTTCATAAAATATGCAAAACTTTGCATTTTAAATAGTATAAGTTACTTTCCAAAAATTATGTTGACTACTTTATAATTTTAATTTCACAAGAAATGAAATCCTAATCACGTAGAAAAGCATTAATAATATCCAGAGAAAAAATTACATATGTATTTATGTGAGTTGCACAGCATTTGTCAAGAGCCTTCAGATACCTTCTGGAACATACCTAATATTAAATGAACATCATGTTTGATTTCAATCGTTGATGTTAATATTCTGATGACCTGTGTTGACTGGTTTGTTTATTTCATAGCATCAATTTCTAGTGCTGTAATTCACCTTGACAAATAAATGGATGCATTCTGGTATTTCCATCTGAATAAAATAACAAAACTTCATTTGTCAGGAGCTTCCTTGGCCATGGATGAAAAATATTTCATTTCTTCATAACACTGTTGAATGTAAATCCTTCTTAATAAGCAGTTGTGGAATACCAAATAAAAACTGACAGACTGTTCCAGTTACCTGCTACCTCCACAGAAATTAGAATGGAATCTGAGCAAAGATTTCTTTGTTAGGGTAAAATACTACTCAATGGCATTACATTGTTAATAAAATTTCTTTATCTGAAACTATAATTTAATATTTATGTATCTAATTTACATCTGACAAAGTAGCATATTCTAAAATTAGAGTATAACCAGCAAACTATTAACTACTATAAACAATACCAAAACACAACCCAAACATTTCTTATGGAAATGATACATTTTGGATTGGGGAAGTAGTTCAATTGCAGACATTGTTAAAACACAGCTGTTAATTATGGCTTGAAAAATTATTCAAGCATACAAAGATTTTCTGCTTAGGAAGTCTTGTGTATATACATAAAGACCAAGAGCACACTCCCAAAAATGCCCTTACTGGTTACTAATAGGTACAATAATGATAATAAATGTCTGAAATTAAAAGAAACAAACAAAATAAAATCAAATCAGTTTCCATACTTATGTTATATAACCCACTGGACAATATTTTCCCTTTAAACAGAAACTATAGAAAATCTCACATCCTTTATTAACTCAATGCTTTCTTATGCTTAATAGACAGGAAAGGAATTGCACTTATTGTAATGTTACAGAAAAGTATTAGATTGCAACTCATCTTTTAAAATATAAGTGGCCTTAATATTTATGATTGGTAGAGCATAATCCAAAAATGGATAAAGATGTGCTTTTAAATTAAAAACAGAGCAACTACTTACAGAACAAACAGTGAGGCTTAACATAATAAACATGCACTAACTCTACACTTATGCAAAACTAAGTTTGTCCAGGAAACTGTAACCAACCGTTGTCCTTCCACAAAGCTATAGGTTTTGTCCCTCAGTAACATGTTTGGACTTTGAATTCAAATTCCAGTTTATTAGCTCAGTGTCTCTAAATGTGCTGTTCCACTGTTATATCCTTTAGCTGCCCTTGAGCTTCTGCAGAATCTGCACTCTTACAGTCTCTTTTATTTAAGGTTTTATTGAGCCTCAAAGTAAGTCTCCCTTCAGTACTGTACAAACAGGCTTCCTTATTCATCCTCTTCAGGTTCCTGTGGTAAAATTGGGGCTTCCTCCTTTAAACAAGCACTAAAAAAACCAAGGATTGTGCTGTAAAGGTGATATTTGCTTTTCTCAGATGCAATGTTATGACCTTCATCTGGGTAGATCTAGCAGAGGAAAAGGAGAAAGTAAACAGTCTTACAAATCAGGTCAGATATTTAGGGATTTAACTTTTTCAGTCTGATTTTTAGAGCTTTTTAGTTGACAACAGGACGACTATGTTAAATAGTTTTATGGTATCAATGAAAGTAATAAACTTCAAAGCAAAATTCATTTGATTGGGATTCAAAACCAGCACTACATGACTGCATCGTGATCTTTAGCCGTAAAAGCCTATTCTCAGATATTGTGTTCAGAAAAGCATTTCTGGTTGGGATTTTCATTGCAGCCAAAGGAAGTATTCAACAGAAGACCTTTTCATATTACTAACGATTTCTCTACCTCATCCAAAGCCCAGCACCTCCCCTCATGGTGAACGTAAATAATCACTGTCGTCTCCTCAGCCCCCAAATAATGGGCACTTTTCCTGTGCAAGGACAGAGAAGGGACTTCAGGATTTGAGAGGGAAATCCAGGCCACAGAGCTCAGCCTGAGTAATCACGGGGTGAGTTGCTACGGACATGCACAGTAACATGAAGGACAGGAATTCCTGCCCCACCCCACCCCCCACTACCTCAGAATACAGTGGCCACTGCTCCATCCCAATGCTTAAAGTATTGTATGCCGGGTCTGGGGGGGTGGAAGGGAGAAATATAATCATGTATTACTTGTATCCATTAGAAGGCACAATGTGCTAGGTCCTGTATAAAAATAGAGCACAATCAATGTCCCCCAAATACCCTGCCCACTCCCTTTTCCCCTCTGTTTCTGCAGAGGAGTCTGCACATGGACACCTTTATTCTTTGGGCAGCAGAGCTGACTGGTTCCGTTGTATAGGGCCCTCTGCAGCCATGGAGGAGGGGATTAGAGACTTGGTAAACAAAGCGAATGCTCTAGATCTGAGGTTCTGAAACACTTCCATTATATGAACCACATCTTCACAGACAGTGTTTCATGGATACCTCCCATCCTTTCCATTCGTAGTCTCACACATGACCACCTCCTCAGTGACAATCATGTAGACTGTCTCCTGTGCTATTTGCATTCCCACAGACCAGATCCCTTCCCATTTGGGAGCTCTGGCACCACTTTCCCTTTGTTATTCACAATTGGAAGGCCCACGTCTCCTCTTCTTCCCCATTTGTGATTCTATACATCCCCGTGGCAACTACAGCATTTTCTTATGTGGACAAGTAACATTAGGGTTTGTGATGTATCATAGCAGCCGGGGTTTCGAATGAATGAGCCAAGAACACATTGAAAATCCAACAGCCTTTAATGCAGCCAGAGCCATTGAACAGCAGCACCTGCCTCCTCTAGAGCTGGTGACCAGAAGTTCCACCCCACAAAATAACACTTTGCTCCACTTTCCATTCCCCAAGCTGCTCTCTTAAACTACACCCACCTGCAACCCACACAGTGGGGGAGAGGAAGACGGTTACAGTATTTTTAGCTGTTTTTAATGCAATATTTTTAGCAGCTGAAAATAAGGAAGAAAATCAGTACTATGTGACCAGCCAGTGCCTCGTGGATCATCAGTGATCACAAACCACAGTTTGGAACCCTCTGCATTGGGTGGAATGTATTTGGATTTTAATAAAGCCTTTTATATGAGACAAAGTGGTTTGGATCCACTCTGTTATGAACTGTAATCCAGCCAAAGGACAGAGGCCACAGATAAGTGGTCATGTATTGACTTGGGAAAAGGAGCCCTATGGAAGTGTCACAGGGATCTCTCCTTGACTTCTTTACTTACTATTGGGACAAGGGGTTAGACAGCATTCTAACTGCAGTCACTGATGATTCTACTGTATGCAGGTGGGGACACAAGTTATCCAATGAGCCCCTACATAGATAAGTATAGGTGAGAAAATTCAAAATGAGATTAAATACTAAACAATGCACCTGTGAGACACCTGAGCATTACATACCTGCATAGTGTAATTAACTCCAGCTTTTATTAGATGTTTAATTAGTTCTGCTGAGTGTTGAAAATGGACTTTAGCTACAAGACAATAACATCTACATATTAGTCAACAACATTATTATAGTACCTTATTAATTGTATTTATTTATTTTCCTTTTAGATAAAAGAAACTTTTTGGTTGAAGTTATGTGGCAAGATTTGGAGTTGATTAAGGTCTATCTACACTGCAATCAGAGGCATGACTGCAGCACATTTAGACACTCCCAAGCTAGATTTGATCTACCCAGCTAGAATTAAAGTAGCAGCAGCATGGGCTGGCTGACCGAGTACACACTCAGGGTCCTGTCCCGGGTAGGCCTGTACAGTCCATACTATTGCCTGTATTGTCATGGATTCACTGCTGTTGTTATTTGAGCTATTTGGATCAAAACTACACATGTTGCAGTCACACCAATGATTGCAATGTAGACATACCCTTTCTGACTGCACCCGAGATACATACCGTAGCAAAAAACAATAGTGTTGCAGTGATGGACAGCACTGTAATACTTTCTGGGCACTAAGTAGGAATTCTTGTTTTTCATCCATTGTTTAGCAAGGACTAAAACAGTTTGAAGGCGAGTAGCATGGCTGTGTTCAAACGCAATTAATTTGTCAGTGTGTTAAATGAAAGCATGTCAGATTTTCTATTGTTTGCACAGAATTGTAAGAGATTGTATTCATTTAGGAAATGGGCCTTTTGTAATGTTATTTCAATAATCTAAATTTCATGTGGTACAAACATGCAGCTCTGTGACTATGCTTGTGTTTGCTTCATTCAGAGCAAACATGAAACTGGGGTTCAGTAAATACTGATGGGCTAGCCTGCATTACTAGGCAATGTGCTGCTCAGAACACCTCGCAGAGACATAATTCCCTCCCTAATTCTCCCTGGGTCTGGGGGACGGAGGGGTAGTATTTTGCTGCTGGCCTATACCAGCAGCAAATTCCAAGTCTCCCATTCCAGTTCTGCCGGGTCAACCAGCACATTGTCTCTGTCCATTTCCATTCCTCCCCACTCACCTGTTCTGAGAGGAGCAGAACAAACGTGTATGTGATCTAGGTAGGCTGTGCAAGGCATAAAATGCATTTTAGTAACCTAGATGGGCTATTTACCCCTTTACCATGAACAACAAAATATACTAAAAGAAAACTGCTTGTCAACTAGCACAGGCCAAATTCTTTGCTGCCTGGCACCCATGGATTTCCATTGCAGGTGCTGCACCTGGTTCTGGTTTCACTTATACACGTTATACTGGTGTTTACTCCATTGACTATGCTCAAGAGCAAATTACAATCTAGCTCTAAATAGTTTACGGATTCCCCATTGTTACATGTTAATTAATTAACCAAAGGGTTAATTTACTGAAAGATATTGTTTATCACTGATTACGCTGACATTTAGTATGCTTTCAATCACAAAATCAGGATCAATTTAGAAGACCGTTAAAAATGTATGTCATCTTATTAATAATTGATACAGTGCCTTTCACTAGCAACCTCCTGCTTCACCAGATTTAAACAAATTAGAACATACAGCAGCTAAGAGTTACAAATATGTAGCAAAGGAAAATGTCATCCATTCAGATTTACAATTGGCAACTGAAATTGACAATCGGGTCTCTTTGGATGGACAATTCTACTAGACGGGAGACAAAGATGAAGAGTATAAAAATGTATATGCTTGCTACGTGCATAATCTTTCTTTGAGCATCTGGGTATTACAAGCTGTAACTGCAAATTTATTTGCATTTATACATACTTACTATCAGCTGTCCCATGAACTATTAGCAAATTCTCTTCTTTTAAACCATGAATATTGTGCAGTACACTGGATGCCTATAAAAATTGAACACACACAACATAATTGCAGTATATTTTAAAAGCCAAACCATTACTTTTAGTTACTTGTTAAACTAACTTACCTGATACGTATTTTCCTCTTTAGATGGAATGCCAAGGTATCTTTCTGAAAAAGCCGAAGCTACAGAGGAAAACAGGAAATTCAGAGTTAATCAAGATAAATTCCATTTTTTTTAAAAAACTTTATTTCTGGTTGAAAGCCAGGAGAAGCTTGTTAAGCCATAAAGATGGCAAGTATCTTCATCTTGAAAAGAGATTAATAGGTCTTAAGGCCAAGAGGGAGCATTATAATCATCTAGTCTGACCACTGCATAACGCAGGCCACAGAACTTTACCCAACAGTTCCTGCACTGAGCCCAATATCTTGTGATTGAACTAAGTTATGGTGAAAGCCTGGCCCTATTGAAGTCAATTAGTGCCATTGACTTAAATGGGGCCAGGATTTCACCTTATATCTGATAGAAAGACATTCAATATTCATTTAGGTTGGGATTTTTAAAGGGGCCAAAGGGATTTAGGTACCCAACTTCCACTGATTTAGTTTCTTTTGAAAATCTTAACGATTTCTAAGTGATGGAGAATCTACCACATCCTGTGCTTAATTTCTCCAGTCAGAATTACCCTCATTTTAAAATTGGAAGCATCTGTCCAATTTGCCTAGATTTAATACAGTTCCACTACACTACCTGACCTTAGTTAACCTGAGTTACAGATCTGCTCAATAGATATTTTAAGCAAATCATTTAATAAAAGGGCAAGATGGGAAATACTCACCATACAACTTCATGTCTGTGATTGGTGCAATAACGGCTCCACATTTAAAAAGTCTTTCATTGGATTTCAGGATCATTGATGCAATGTATCCACCATATCCCTATTAAACCAGATAACATGATTTGCTGTTTGTTTGTTCTTGTTCATTGTTCCTTAATATAGATGAAGTTAAAGAGTATCATGCTACTTTTCTCATGTCATTCCACAGTATTTACACCTCCAACTATTGCTTTAGCATGAATTAAAAAAACTATGAATGAAGAGTGAAAAAAGGTGTGGTATTTCTGTCTTGCTATGAAGCCCGAGGCTTTAAAAATATGTTATAATTGATAATTTGATTAATAAGAATAAGAAGAGGTATATAAGATACCATAGTCTCATTGTGCAGACTAGCCCTCAGCCGGCAGAAGAATTGGTGAGTGATACAAATAAAAAAAATTGAAGCTAATGGTGTCAGAGACAGTGCTTATATGGGAGAATTTTTGTTTACATTAATATATTTTGTGAAGATTTTTTGCTTATTTCTGGGTAAACACTGAGGCTAAGGAAGAAGGGAGAGTTGTCACCTGTCCTCTCTCTAAACTTCAATCTTTACAGATGGATTCCCATTGCCTTCAATGGGGATTTCTGCCTGAAACATTGTCACATTCCCTTTAGAGAGGGTCAGATTCTCTGGTGCACTTTGCCCTACAGGAAACTAGCTCTAGTGCTGCCTTAAATGGAGCAGAGATCACCCATGTGTGTGGGAGACTCTTTGGTGATATATCCTGCCACAAGCATTCTGCTGCTCTGGCCAAAAGGATATGTGGCTAGAAGAAAGGTGGCCAGTAAACTCAATGCTCTGCATTTCTGTGGCTACAGTAGATGTGTTCAAGCAGCCCTCAGGCTGCTGCAGTGCAGTGCAGGGGGAACAGCCTGCACAGAGCAGCAGCTTACCTACATGCCTCCAGCTTCCATCCAGGACACACCACATGATCCATTGTCTACAGCCAAGCTCTAAGATACAACTGCATTTGCTCCAATCCCTCAGACAGAGACAAACACCTACAAGATCTCTATCAAGCATTCTTAAAACTACAATACCCACCTGCTGAAGTGAAAAAGCAGATTGACAGAGCCAGAAGAGTACCCAGAAGTCACCTACTACAAGACAGGCCCAACAAAGAAAATAACAGAAAACCACTAGCTGTTACCTTCAGCCCCCAACTAAAACTTCTCCAGAGCATCATCAAAGATCTACAACCTATCCTGAGAGATGATCCCTCACTCTCACAGATCTTGGGAGACAGACCTGTCCTCACTTACAGACAGCCCCCCAACCTGAAGCAAATACTCACCAGTAACCACACAACACAGAACAAAAACACTAACCCAGGAATCTATCCTTGCAACAAACCCCGATGCCAACTCTGTCCACATATCTATTCAAGTGACACCACCATAGGACCTAATCACATCAGCCACGCCATCAGGGGCTCATTCACCTGCACATCTACCAATGTGATATATGCCATCACGTGCCAGCAATGCCCCTCTGCCATGTACATTGGCCAAACCGGACAGTCTCTATGCAAAAGAATAAATGGACACAAATCTGACATCAGGAATCATAACATTCAAAAACCATTAGGATAACACTTCAACCTCTCTGGCCATTCAGTAACAGATTTAAAGGTGGCAATTTTGCAACAGAAAAGCTTCGAAAACAGACTCCAACTAGAAATTGCTGAACTTGAATTGATATGCAAACTAGATACTAACAACTTAGGCTTAAATAGAGACTGGGAATGGCTGAGCCATTACACATATTGAATCTATTTCCCCCATGTTAAGTATCTTGTCAAACCGTCTTAAATGGACTATCTTGATAATCACTTGTAGACGGGCGAGTCACCCCTGCGGCGCCTCCTGCTGGTGACTCCTGGGAATTAGCTCTGTTCCAGCTCTGGAGTGCCTTTTGCAGGCTGGTGATCCGCCTGTCCTCTGAACCCCGTGTCCCTCCCTGGACCCGGTGCCCTTTTACATGGGGTGCTGCCCCCTGGCAGTAACCCCTTTCTCTCTGGGTCTCCCCTCCCCAGGGAACCCCCACCCTCTAGCCCCACCTTGCCTCAGTATATGGCTACTGCCAGTCATTGTCTAGCCCCACACCCTGGGGCAGACTGCAGTATCAGCCTACTCATCACTAGCAAGGTTGGGTTTGGGCCTGCTGCCTTGGCCTACCCCTGGGCTGCCCTGTGCAACCCCCAGCCTGGGGCTTTCCAGGCTAGAGCTCCCCAGCTCCTCTGCCTTTCCCCAGCCCTGCTTCACTCAGGCACCTTGTCTAGCTCCCTGCAGCCAGGCCCTTTTCCCTCTACAGGCAGAGGGAGAATGTTTGGGCTTCTGGCTTCCCTGGCCTTCTTATAAGGCCCTGTTGCTCAGTTTGGGGCGTGGCCCCAGCTGCAGCCACTTCCCCCAAACAGCCCAGCCTAAAGGGTGCTTTCTCCAGCCACAGCCCCTTCCCAGGGCTGTTTTTAACTCCTTCAGGGCAGGAGCAGGGGTCCACCCTGCTACATCACTATAAAAGTTTTTTTTTCTCCTGCTGACAACAGTTCATCTTAATTAATTAGCCTCTTAGAGTTGGTTGGGCAACTCCCACTTTTTCATGTTCTCTGTATGTATATATATCTCCTCACTATATGTTCCATTCTATGCATCTGATGAAGTGGGCTGTAGCCCACGAAAGCTTATGCTTAAATAAATGTCTTAGTCTCTAAGGTGATACAAGTACTCCTGTTCTTTTAGCAAGATCAGAGGAGTGCAAAGATGAGGTTTAAGCCACCTCTTCACATCTCACCACCCTGAAAGGCACTTTGTGCAGAGTGTCTGAAATCCATCCTCTATTGGTGGGATAGGGTGGTATGCAGAAGAGAAGTATGAACATAAGTCCTCTCATTTGAGACTATCCACTAGGGTTTTGTTTCCGATGAATTTGACAATCTACACGAAATACTTGAGGTTAACTCCAGAGTCTTAAAAGATGGAATTCAAGGTCCTGCAGTCCAGGTTCAATGCTTTCACCATATTCACTGTGTTTCTCTTAGAAGGGCTATTATCTTTTCTCTCTTGATTATTGCTAGAAAATTGCCCTTCTGATGGTGGATGGTTTTATTTATTTATTTATTTAGGCATGATAATTCTCTGCAAAAAATAATCCAGCAGAAGGGCACTGAACAACGAAAAAGTGATGGAGATAGTTGGCTACATCTTATTGAGATGCTTTTCTATATCCTTTTCTTCAGTTCTAAAATGGTTAATAAAAAAAGTTAATCTTTTTCGAATTCTTGGAATATTTTTAAAACGTTGTTAAATGTTAGTTAAAGAAAAAGAGATAAATCAAAAAGTGTGTCCTTGAGCTCAGAACTTTGTCAATGCTAACCGGGTACGGAGAAGAAAATATAGAATAAGACTGGGATTTTCAAAGAAGCCTAAGAGAATTAGGTGCCAAATTCTCATAAAAATCCTAGCCTAAATTGCTAAAGACAACACAAAATTGCCCACATATTGTAAAAGATTTTGGCTAAGAGAGAATGTTGATGTGGGTGCCAGTAACTTGTATAATTCAAAGAGCTGAAGGGAACAGTAACTTTTTACTGCCTCCGGGTTCTCTTTTTCTTGGTTGTTTGTTTAATATTCTGCTTGTACCATTTGCAGTAGTTTCACAGCACAATGTTAATGCTAGATAGGTATTGCCAACTTATTCACAATTTATATCATGTCTTCATTAAGAACCCAGTTTAGTTCTGTTAGGAATATTTTTTCTTTGGGGTTGTGCCTTTGCTTCCAGTCAGGATTCCCCAGACATACATATAACATGTATAGTTTCCCTCAATGGTTATACAATATTTAGTTGTTTTTTTATGATTTAAGAATCTGGACTTCCTGTTCTTAGGTTAAATTTCTGTGGCTTCACCTCTACTACCAAATTTTCCACAAGTTAGCTACACAGTCATATTTTCAAGCTCATTTTCAATTTCCATGATGGAAAGTTATAAACTATATATCACCACAGTTTGATATGTAACAATTAAAAGAGACTCTTCTGATGTACTTCATTGGTAGGGTTTGTAACTTTTCTGCAACTGAGCAAGATAGTTTTGGTGGGCTGTCTGATAGACAGAGGTGTGTGTTTTTTACACTTTGCCCTCTTGACATTCCAACTGTTTTTGTTATTACTGCTAGTAGTTTATATTGCAGAATTTATCATGACTTTGTTCCGAGTAGCTCAAAAGCATGTTATAACATTCAAGGATGCTGGAGAGCCCCAGGACAATATATGTGTGCCCAGCTGGGTTGAGATCAGCATAGGTAATCCACACAATCCTCCTCCTCTTCCAGCAAAGGGCATCTTCTGTTCACTTTCTTAGTCAGATCATCAAAAATGTAGTGCATATTAAGGAAAAATAGATGTTCTTTATCATCAATGTTTCATATGTTTGAAGGCAAAATGAGCCTATAAAAGGCCGTTCAAGTGGCTCTAAAAGAAATATAGTGGAGTCAAATATGACTAGTAGTATTTAGCAGTTTTTCTATTTCTAAATGGCTATTTGGGGATTTTTAATATTTTTATTAGTGATGGATGAACCTCAAAAGCTTTGAAGTTTGTAAGTTAAACTGAGTGAGAGTAAACACCTCCAAATTCAAAACTGCTTTGAAGTTTATCTAATTTGCTAATATTTCCTCTTTACTGTTCCACCTTCAAAATCTTCACTTTGCACCACCTGTTCTTTCAGCCAACATATGCATAAACTTGTCTGGCAACAATGTTTTTTGAAAGGACATCACAGTTGTTCTCCAGTGGATAGAAATACTTACACAGCACCAACAGTGTTCATGGCCCAATGTGGACATGTAAAAGCCTGCTCAGATCTATGCTATTTTGTAGTTATCTCATCATCTTATTGCTGGTTTGGAAAGATGATACTTATGTCTTCTACTGTTCTTCTTACTGAAAGGCCCATGGGTAGTTTTTGAGCAATATCAAATAAAGACTTAAGGAATATAAATGAAATCTATTATTTAAACCAGAAGCAATTGTGTTAGCTGACTACTATGCATGGTGTTTGTGTGACAACTTTGTCATGCTAGAAGACAGACTCTGGCCCACTTGGAGCGAGGTGTGTGTATATGCGGTGAAAGACAGTGTGTGATATGTCTGTGTGCACATTAAAAATGGCTAAGAGAGATGTGCACCCCTAGTGGATGGAATCGGTCATGCTTACATTTCATTAGCTGGAAATAAAGCTGGTCAACACTCAGAATGTCCATTCTGTTGGAAATTGCGAAATGTCAACTTTTTTTTTGCCATTTCAGAACAAAAACTAGATAAATTTCCTCTGAAAGGAAATAAAAAGTAAATCATTTAGGGGAAAAAAATCTAACCATTTCAGTTCATGTTTTTTCTGAAACCAAATGGAGCAACTGACTGCCCTGACTCTCACGGAAGCATGAGGCTGGCCTTGCCTGCAAAATGTGCTGTGAAACATTTCAATTTGATGAATCTGCATTTTCTTACTTAAAATCTTGTTGGAAAATCCCCAACCAGCTCTAGCTGACAATGTTTTCTTTTTTGTGGCTGGCCTACAAACAGAGTATAAACTCAGATGCTATTGAATTTTGACAGCAATATTTTTTTTTCTTTAGCTCAAGTAGTACAGTAGGAGGTCATGTGTTTGGAGAGGAAGGTCTTGTTGCATGTGGAACAATAATAATAGTCAACACTTTATTTTCACTAGGCTTCACAACCATTAACTAATTCCCACAATGCTAGCTCCGAAGAAGTAAGTATTATCATCCCCATCTGACAGACAGCCAAAGTCAGACACAGAGGTTAAATGGCTTGACTACGGCCACACAGCAAGACAGTAACAGAATGGGGATTAGAATTTAGGGGTTTCATAGTAAATGCATACTGCTTCAATAACTGATAACTATGGTGCCTGTATATGTGAGCAGCCATGGTTTGTTTGTTTGTTTTCACTGTGAGATTTTAAAGTACTAAAGACACAAAATATTGACATTTTCAAGGTAACATTTTAAAACTAAATATCACAAAGGAACAAATGTCAGTTTCCAAAGATACAACTTGTCTCATGTTAAACTTCTAGAAGCTCGTTTCAAGCGAGATAATTAAGATTCACTTTAACTTTTTGCTAAAGGTTAAACCTTTGCCTGGGTCTGTATGATGCCAGAGGCAACAGCATATAACATAGCTAAAAAGCTGACAAAACAGCAAAGGGGAGATTTCTAAGAGATGGCACAAAAAAGGATGCTACTCAACACTCTAGGATCTTATCTCAAATAACTCAAAAAGCTAAAAATGTCTGCATATAAATTGTGTATTAAAGGCACACTGTCAACTTAAATATGGACTAGAATTTAAATTGTGCAAGAAATGAGCTTTTACAGAAACTAAGACCAAAAGAACTGTTTCCACAAATTTATTTAAAAAACTTCCAATGGAAAAAGTTTTTTTCCCCTCAATAATTAACATTTTCCCCTGCAGTATGTGAGAGGCAAATTTTGCAACAGTAAGAACTGAAAGTGAAAGTGATTATAAACAAAAGTGAAACTGATTACTTAGCTGCTAATTGTTCAATATGAGAAACAAATTGAATCAATATTAAATAATGACAAGTAAATATGATTTTCATTGTTAGTAACAAAAATGGTTATTTGCAAAATACGTAAAGAAATCTGTTTGCAACAAATGATTTTAAAATTGACAGTGTCCTCCTGCTACTTTTTGCAAGTTACCTTTCCAAATATGCTCAGTCGGTTAGGATCTATGAATGGTTGTTTCAGTAATGATCTGTAAGAAAAAAGGAAATGTTACATTCTGGAGAGTCATATGTGTGGAGTTGGTTATTTGTAGAAGAAAGAACTGTGATAAACTAAGTGAGAAACAAATTTTTAAGAGTTCAAATAAGAACAATAAAAGTTGTTATTTTAGTGAAGTCTTGCAGTTTTGCTTTCAGATTCCCTACACTACATGATGAAGGCCTTGTGTTTTGGCAATTATCAACATTATGAATCCTCCCACAGAGGTAATTCATCAACTATGCTTCCAGAAGGATAATATACAGAAGAGAGACTACAAATTTCAGGCAAACTTCTGTAGTATCAAGAGAGTAATAGCATCAAGAGAGAAAGAACTCTCAGGGCCACCCTGCATACCCTCCTGCTCAGTGGTGCACCCAGACCTAAACCAGATAAAACACAGAGTAATGACTCTGAACTCATGAACAAAGAACTCTGATTTAGAAGAACTCTTAGAACTAAGATGTGGAGCCAATTAGAATGCTTATTAGAGCTCCATGTCCCAAAGGAGGCCTCATCCATCCAGTTGGGAATGTGGCCCTGGTCCCTCCCCTGCTCTGCAAATCTGCCCTTGTGAGGCAGCAAGGCAAGGGAGGTAGGGAGGCGGGAAGAAGCATGCTGCTCCTTTCAAAAACCTGTGAGGCACTTTGTGAAGCTTTCTGTCTGCATATGGAGGAGAGGGTCCTTCCACTCAGCCTCAACATCTTTGCAACTCCACTAACATTTCAGAGATGCAAAGCCATTTGACCCATAGTCAGTTAATGTTTTCATTGTCTTCAGGGGTTACAGATGACTTTCAGAAATGTAAAACATGTCATTCTAAAATTGTCCAAACAATACAAGAGAATACTTAGTACATGTATGTAGGTAATAATCCATCCATCTTTAAAATACCATGCAATCAATGAGATTAACCTTTCTAGGAGTGGTCTCTTAATAAAAAGTGTTATCACATTTTTACATGTAAATATATAGTAGAGTCCTGATTCTCTTCTTACTGAAATTGGTCTAAATCTGCAGTAACTCTGTTGCAGGCAATGAAGTTACCCATGCTAAAACTGATGATACAAGTGGGATAATAAACCCTTTGGCCAAATTCTGCTCACATTTACATTTTTGTAATTCTGGTGATTTAGTGAAGTCACCCTAGATCTACAGTGATTTAAGTGAGAGCAGAATATGACCCTATATGTCTAAGACATTATATTTCACTTGTAATGAAGCACTGTATATCATGCCATGAGTCATTTTTCTAAGGAAGCTAGAAAAAATATGTAAACTAGATTAGATTACATATTTAGATTAGGCCCGGAAGGACAACTTTATCAAAGAGGAACATCAATCCAAAACATTTTTCCCTTTGATTTTTTATTCATTGAATCACACATTGCAATGAAAAGCCTAATGTTTCGAAACGTGCTACTGCACTAAAGATAAGCATTTAACATATTTCATTCTGCAAAGGGAGACCAGTAATAGCTGGAAATTTGCAGTTAAATGTGTCTATTCATCAAGGTAAAAATGGATTAAAATAGAAGCAAAGTTTGCACATACGTACTCTACAGCTGCTATTTGGTCCTTCACCTCCACTGAACCTAAGCAACGATGGACTTCCTGTAGAATTTTAAGGCCTTGAAATCCACTCCCTCTGCCATCAAATCGAGCTACGATGACATTATCAGAGTTGACAAGCACTGAATCCCAGTCAACGTGAAACTTATCTGTAACCAGCTGGCTGCCTGGAGCTTCATCACTGTAAATACCAACACACCAGACACAAACGCAGACTATTGACAATGTGATACATTTTGCAGTTCTTCAATATTTTATTTAACCTAGACAGCAGAGTTCAGTCGGTTTGTGCAACCCAGTTGAATTATTGTCAGCTTAATCTATACCATCACATTAACCAGTGCTGTTATCCCTCATGGCAGCAGTAAGCAAAATAATTTGTTGAACTGCATAAAGCAAACCCACTATGACTATAATGCTATGCAGTAGGTGGGATACTTGGATAATTTTTGCAGAAAAGAGACCAGAAAATGAACCACGTGCTTTTCATAGAGTGATCCTGAAATTAACATTATGCCTTCTGGTTATTTGAATTCTGGAAATTCTATTTTAGAATTTGTTAAGATGCTACAGAGTGACAGAAGGGAAAAATCATTATCGCATCCTGATAATAACTGAACAAGAAATAAAATACTCCTTAGAATGATGTTTTCCTAGAAAACAAAAATACCTGCATTATCACATCCTAGAATGGATTTTTGTGAAGTAGACTGCAGAGGAGAATTAAGTACATTTTGGGGGAAATTATTTTTCACTGTCAGTGTTTCTAGCAACAAAAGGATGCAGGCATGAGTGATAAGTTGTTTTTTGTTGTTGTTGTTGTTGTTGTTTAGTCATAAAACAAAGATTTTACAGCAGAACAGATAGAAAGGAATAGGAGGAAAGAGGTTTCTAGGGGGATGATAAGCATTTTCCATTGAAGGTAAGTTTACTTTTTTCATTCCAATGAAAACAAAATGTCAGTTTTAAAAAGGAGCCTTGTCAATTTTTTTCCCAAAGATAAACACACAATAAGACAGCAGGCTACCATGAAGTTGTAAAAAAATGCAAAATGCCTCTGTTCAGACTGCATCTGCCAGTTGAATGCAAATTAAAATGTAAAAGTGTCTGTGCAGGCTGTATGGAAATTAGATTGGACAGTGTCTATGGGAATATTCTAGGGTGAAAGAAGGATGGAGGCAGAAATTATTATTTTGCTGAAGAAATCTAAGCTTGAAAGAGTTATAGAAACAGGGAAAAAAACAACAACAAACAGACCTTTCAATCACCGTTGTGTCATAGGCTCTGCTGGCTGATTATTTAGTTTAATTTTTGCTGTGGGTAATAGACAGTCCAGTTGCAAGGTACTCTTTCAGACAACTTGTTAATTAGCATGTATATGATACATAAATCTATTTTCAAATTTACATAGGACATATCGTATTTATGTAACTACAATTTCAGGAACTAAGCTTGGGATAAATTATTTTTAAATGGCATGTTAATAAGTTATCTTTGATTTTTCATTCTTGTGTGTCTTGAGTAAACAATTTAATTTATAAAAGAAAACTACAGCATACTTTTAAAAAAGGATTTAACATATGATACTGCTAACTCTGAAACAATAAGCATGAAACCCCTCTTAATGTCATCGGAGCTGGGTGGGAATATACCACTGTCTTGGCAGGATTTCAGTTTCTTCATTAATTGAAGTACAAAAGCAACCGGCACTGAGCAGCTCTTCCTATTTATATGTAACATTTAGAATGGGCTTTCCAAAAGCGTTCAGTGTTGGTCTAACTGCTCCCATGGAAGTTTTACTATTGACTTCAGCAGAATCAGATTTATACCAATGGTGAGCTTTTAAGGAAAATATTACCCTTAATGTTCTTAGTTGGATAATTTTCCATAAAAGCACTTGTCTAGCTAATTATGACTCTACATTCAGTTCTTCATTACTTTTGACTTTTTCAGAATTGCCCACCCAAACTTTCAAAAATCATGAGTCAGACCCCCACAAAATCATGACTTAAAAACCATGAGATTAAAAATAATGGATTCTTGGTTTTTGAGTTTTTAGATCACATCAGTCACATTTAAAAGCTTTTCTTTGCCACCAAAAGGCCTGAGATTCTTATACAGTGTTTCCCAAACTTCAGATGCCGCTTGTGTAGGGGCTGGCTGGCTAGCGGCTTTCCCTACAAGCAGCGTCCCAAGTTTGGGACACACTGTTCTTATATACTCATGTCTTTCAGAAGCTGGGATTTTAAGTTAAAAATAAAATATTGTGAGATTCATGATAAAATTATGAGTTGGTAAAACTGCTTTTTTTTCCCCCTGAAGCTCATATTTTGGTAGAAAATGGCTGAGTTTTCTTAGCATCAAACTTTAAATCCACATGTCTTGCCATGCAGTTTTTGATGGGTTGCTTTGACATGTCAGTTTTAGTGTGTAGTTCCCAGTTATTAAATTATTTCTAGGATGTCTATACAGATAGTTTGTGATGGACACTTAGAGCCACTCCCACTAAGGGATGTGGCCAGTGGAATCCATTTCTTACCGGTACGTGCCCCCCACAACCTCCGCAGGGCTCATGGCCTCTCATATGACCCTCTACGTGACTCCTCCCTGCCCTGCCCCCAGCCCGGCCCCTCCACACTCTCCCCGTCCCCTCCTCATGATCCACCCCCCTTACCTGAGGGAGGTGGGGGCTCTCTCCTCCTCCCGCTGTGCTGGAGACTTCGGAACCACAGCAGCGAAAGGAGCAGAACATGGGGCCGTTGGGCAGCCCCATGTCCGCAGCTCCTCTGGCGCAGCTGTACCACCCCCCTGCCCTTCCATGCAGGGTCTCCTTCGTCTGTACAGCAGCCCACCGCAGGAGCTGCTGGAGTAGGACCGCCCAGCGGCCCCATGTTCTGCTCCTTTCCCCGCTGCGGTTCCCAGAAGAGCCCTGTGGCTCAGGGCTCTCCCAGGAACTACAGCAGGGAAAGGAGGAGAACATGGGGCCACCAGGCAGCCCAATGCCTACAGCTCCTCCGGCGTGGCTGTACCTCCCCCAGTCCTGTCCTCTGGCAGGCCTGCTGTACAGATGGAGGAGACCCTGCATGGAACATCTGGGGTGGTACAGCTGCGCCGCATGATGTTCTGCTCCTCCTCTTTCTGGTACGCCGTATCAGCTATAAATATCTTGGTGGTACGGCGGACCGGACCGGACCACCCTTCTTGCACTGCTGGATGTGGCAAAACTCCCAATGGAATCAGTAGTGTCAGACAAGGGCTTTGGAGTCTCTAACTGCTACTAACACAAATGACACTAATCATTTGGGCTGTAAGTCACCCCTTTGCAGAGGGACAGGACCCATCCTATGAATCATTTAAGTCCCAGTTACGCTCTTAAAATAGGGCTTAAGTGGTGTGCCAGACCTTTACACAGGAGTGAATGCCACTATTGGAGCATAAGAATGGATTGTTCTTGGGTCGGGTCCCTTTTCAAATCTATTGCCATCAAATGTCTCTGGCTTTGACATGGATGGACTGTATCAACCCCCCAAAGGAGTCTGGTAAGAAAAAGAAGTCTGCCGGTGAGAGCTATTGACATGGACACACAATCTATTTCAGTACCATGGGGACTGCAATGTACATTACCTCTCTTGCCACACCATTTCTTGAATTCATGGACTTTTCCATTCATTGCAGCTACTCACATGCTGAAGTATATATTAAAGGACTATGGCAGATAGAAACTGCACCTTGCCATGATTGCAGTGTGGTCAGATCCATTATTGCACACTTCACAATCAGAGGTGGGCTTGAGCTGCAAAATTTACATTGCAATCCAATCTTCCCCAAAGTGCAGCAGCAGTTCGATCCAGGGTCTTGATTTATACCTATCTCTGCATACAATCAGCTTCTGTTCATTGTTAACCTGCTCATATGCAGGATGCCAATAATAATGCAGAAGTGGAGCACTGTGGAAGCACTCAGTATCTTCCACTGCTACCGCTTTTTACAGGATGCAGTGTCTCCCTTCCATGACCCCCACTGGCTGGGATTGAAAGGAGTAGGGCCCAAAAACTGAGAGCCACGAGCGCAAGCCTCCTTGCATCCTACCTCACCTGAGCATGGGTAGACACAAGTGAATTCTCTAATAGGCAAAGCATTACACATATTTCACAGCCAGCAAAATCAAAACACACATAGAGAAGGGCCATATCCAATTACATGCCTTTCTCTATGTCTTCTAGGCACGTCACTGTGCAGCAGTGTTACTGTATTTTCAACAACGAAACAGGAACAGTGGGATTCAAGTGAAGGAGTTATCTAATAATTCTTAACTTTATTTTTTGTACTTGTACTGGAGCAGCATGTATGAGTCTGCAGTGATAGCAATGATTCAGAAACACTGCTGAAGTTCACCATTGAGGTGCCATTTAAATAGACAGAAGCTATCAATAATATACCAATATCATTGACCTTAGTGGGTAATTTGTATGCCTCTTGCAATTCAGTCACATACACCTCAGACTGTCTGGAGAAAGAGGCAGCTCATCATCTCTTTGGTATATTACTCAAAGGAGAAGAATCTTTTCATCTGGGAGCTAAAGCTAAAGCTTTGGCTCTCGTTAAAGCTTGGAGGGGAATATGTAGTTCTTATCACAGTGGCTATTATTATTATTATTTATTAATATTATCATAATGCCTAGTCACAGACTTCCATAATACATTACAAACTCCCTCCCAATACAAGCTCATGAATCTCGTGCAGAATATGAAAAAGTATCATAATAGCAAATGTGAATTAGTGAGGGAAACTACAGCTCAGAAGATAAATTCTGTCTATGGAATGCAAAATTAAATCACTGGCAAAACAGTCTCTTTTACAAATGGCGAAAATCCACTGAAGGAAAAAAGAACATTTTGCAAAACTGACATGAAAACAAAATTCACCACACATTCCTTTTGTGTGAGCAACTTCTGACATGGCTATGCCGCAGGCTGAGTTAAGGGCCCACAAAAAGGGTATTAGGGCTGCAGAGGGGCAGCCCAGGAATAGGCAGAGGCAGCTGGTCCAACCCCCCTTGCCGATGATGAGTGGTTTACAGATTGCAGTCTGCCGCAGTGAGCGGGAGCTAGATGGTGACTGGCGGTAGCCACTGAGGCAAGGTGGGGATAGGGGGTTCTCCTGGGAGGGGAGGCCCAGAGTGACGGGGTGCTGCGCTGGGCAGAACCCCTGGGCAAAGGGCACCGGGGTCCGAAGGGACACAGGGGCCAGCGGCAGGCAAGACACTGGCCTACAGAGGGCGCTCTGGGCAGGAAAGAGCTAATTCCCTGGACAACCAGCAGGAGGCACTGCACCAGTGAGTCTCACTCCGCTACCAACCACACCCTTCATCAACAGTCTGAGATCAAATACCCATAACAATCCCAAGCAGTGGTGTCACAGAATGCCAAACACTCCCCCCTATCCACATTCATTTTCCCCGTTAGAGCCTATCATAGCTAAAAAGCAACTGTGCAAACCAATGCATTTACCACTGGGGGGAAAACACCAGCAGAAAAGATCACATTATCAAAATGGAATCATATGATAGACTGAAATGAAATACAGATAGTACTGCAAAGGCAACATGACTATTCTTTAAACAGCCATCAAAAATACTAAAGGCCAGATTGTGGCTTTTAAGCCACAGCTCTGAGTATTGGAGATGCAGAGCTTCATCTGAGAAATGGAGAAAAGGTTGTGGTTCCATACTGTGCTGCTCCTTGCACTCATGCAGGGAGGGAGATATCCTCATCCATTGCTTCCCTTGCTGTGCCATCCCTATTCAGGAGGTTTAGAGACGGATTGAGCCATGGCCCATCTTCTCCCCATCCCATTTTTGGAGTCCTGGTCCCTGAAAAGGAGCAGCCCTTGCATTCCCCATAGCACAGGACTGCTGTTGTCAGTGAAACAGCTGGTGAAGCTTCTTGCTAGTGTCTCAGCTCCAATATGGCCTGTGTTGGGCAGTGGGAACTTACAAAATGTTTAGAAAAAGGGGAAACTCCCAGAAGACTAAAAAAACACCACCACAAAACACCACCACAAAAAGAGCAGAGACTGTTCTATTACTTGCAACAGATACCGATTAAAACGATAACATCCTCTGCAACGTAAGAAAATTCCAAAAGAGAACCATTTGTGCAAGAATGCTATCATGCTGAAGGTCTTAGACAAATACCAATAGTTACATTTTACCTCCCTAAATTCCTGCTACTGTTTACATGTGTTACAGCATTCTTCCTCACCATTGTACTTGCCCTGCTAAAAAAATTGCCACTTTCAACCCTATGGACTGGGAAGCTGGTATCAGATCCATGTGATGCATAGATGTGCTCAGTTGGCTTGAGTGAGGCCTACCTCTGGCACCATTCCTATATTGGGTGGAGAGTGGTTTCCTCTACATTACAGAAGTATACGCAGACACGTATAAAATATGCAACACTTCTAGGAGAGTTAAGATATTCGATGTCTACTTAGGAATATATAGCCTGATACTTTTTTTTCTCTGAGTTTAGAAGAATCTCTCTGCTGGTTCAGTTTCACTATACCCACTTACAGTTTGTACAGTTTTAAATGACATTAAATAATGAATGCTGACATTTAAGATGCATTATCTACAGATTTTGAAAGAATGAGGTTAATTATGTTCAAGAAGAAATAAAGAATGATTATCACCTCTCATTTTATTACCAACATTAAATGCCTGTGTCTTTACTCCACTTAATCATTTCCTGTGTATTATGAAGGACTGGATCATCCAACTTTTTTAATGAGTAAGGTGAACCATAATGAAAAAAAAAATCTGAAATTTAAACTTTGATCTTAATTATATAGAAAGAGATAATAACCCCACTTTAAGGCAATTATTGTACACCTCTCTAATCTATAGGCTACAGTGTATGTATTATATTTGAAGGCAACTGAGTGTGAAACGTATTAGTAGTTTAAGAGGAACAAATGGAGGAGCAGACAGTATTATAATCTATTCAGTATTTTATGGCCTATGCATCACAATTCACGAGAGAGAAATAGAGCTAGCCAGAGGCAACCGGCTACTGTGTCAGGCCTGTACATCTACTAGATAGCCTGGTGTTCTGACCCAATATAAATATGAACAACAGTCCTTTGCATTTCTGTCTAATGGTCTCAATATGCTTTACAGCCATTAAGGAATTAAGCTTCGCACCACCCTTAGGATGTAGATGACTCTTACTGTAAGGAAATTTAGATCCTGATCCTGGAACAGACTCTTTGAGGCTGGGTTATGTGATGTGTGGAACTTAACTGAATTCAGTGGAATACTGTGCAGGTTATGGGGTTGGCCAGCACAGATTCAGTTGCAGGACCAGGGCCTTAACCATTAAGGCCAAAAGTTTCAAACCTGGGTGCCTAAGTTTAGAAGTCTTATTTTAAGCACCCAAGTTTGGTCAGAGAAATTGAGTGATTTGACTAAAGTTGGATTGAAAGCCTGTGACAGCAGGAATTATACCTACATCTTATGATTTCCAGTTTATTTATTACTTGAGCTATGATTTTGGGATAGGAGTTTTACTGAGCCATCTACAGTACAAACACAGCATAAAAGATGGCCCCTACCCACAAAAGTTTATGATCTAATTTGGACCCGCAATCCAACATACTTTTTTCTGAGCCAGTAATGAAAGTCACCAATACTAAGAATAGCTGGATCAGGTACCGGGCACATGCATAACATGCAGGGCTATAATCCCCTGCAGAAACCATGGAGCTGCTTTGTAGAGACTGCTACAGCCCAATGGCTGAAGTACAGATCGGGGGGCGGGTGAGGGGGGTTACATGCCACACGAACCCTGCCTAAGTGGGAAGACTGTGAAACACCAGCATCCTGCATGCACTTAATTGTGCATCTAAACTTCCTGAAACTTTGGCCCTAGAGATACAATAAATCAGCCAACTCTTGCCTTCCCTCTCAACTGCTCCTTTCCCCATCCTTTCTTTCCTTCCCCTTTTCCTAAATTCACTTGTATACTGCAATCCTGTTGATATAAACACTTTAAACCGGTTTATATCTACAGAGAAAATATAATTCTACTGACATCTCAGTCATTCAAACTGGATCAGTACCAGAGAAGTCATTTGCTTTGCAAAGAAACAGATAGAAAGAGATAACACTAGCCATTGTTACTGAGGACTACAGTGAACATTCCTTTTTTCCCCTTTCAGTTCCTAGGTGGCTTGGTAGTTAGATCACCCCTTTGAGACCATGCACAAGGAGGTAAGTGTGGCTGTTCAGGAGTATTAATGGTTCCTCTGGGGACCTACCACTAAAATAACCACTGTATGCACACTCCTAATATGTGTGCAGAAGGGACAAAGTGACCCTAAGTCAGCCACAGAAGTACCACTTTCAGAAGGTAGAATGTCTGGGAAATGACATCACACAATCAGCCAATCAGTGTTACCTGAAACAGCCTGATGTCCTTCCTGGAAGTACAGTACTGCTTTTTGGAGGTGGTACTTCTGGTAATGAAAAGAAGCAAGATGTCAATTTTGAGGTTGTTTGGATGGACAAAATACCTAGTTTGCACACAGGCTTCCAACCACACCTTGCCTCAGAGACTGGAGCTATCCAAAGTCTGTATGAAACCCCTGGGCTCAGTCCTGCAATGGTCTCACAGACAGAATCTACATTGACTTCAGCATTCTCAGGTCCCATTTTGGGTCATCTCTAATTCTAAAAAGAGATTAATTTGGTGACCTCAGTGTAGAGTTTGTAGCAAACTGGACTCAGAAATATCACCCCTTTCTCTTCAGGTGGTGGGAGAGGTGAGTCATATTAGATGAGTTAGAAAAGGCCTTTTCAGTATTGATTTTTCATTACCATGTAAAGGGATTTATAAAAATAACTTCTGTTAACACTAACTGAAAATTCAGCACTGCAAAAGAAGGGGATTCACTGAATGGAACAGAAATTCAATATTCCAGAGGTAAACATTTCTAGTTGTTGCTAAGGTCCTTTCCCTCCCATTTGCAAACACCACCAAATAATCATTTTATAGGCATAACTATCTGGTCACATTAAGGTATCACTGACAGCCTGTTCACTGGAGACCTAAAGATCTCTAACCCTGATACCATGCAAATCTAGAACTCAAACCCTGCCTCAGTACCACTCTTGGATGCTGAAACTTCTGGGGGAAAAAAAAATTAAAACTCTCTCCAGACATCTGTCTTTATACGTGTGAATAATGCTCAGTCATAGTAGCACCTTCTCTTTTGCCCTCCTCAAATTTGTATTAACTTGTAGCACAAGAATTAAATATATGTTGAAGAATATTTATTTACTCAGCTTTTTGTAAGTCACTTTTTAAGCAAGTTACATGAAAGTCCTGAGTTCTCTTATTTACAGAAAAAAAAGTTTTTGAAACGCCATATGATACCATTTGTGCTGGTGTCAAATGAGTTTACCCTTTGACCCCCAAGAACAACTGCCTATAATATAAATGTGCTCAATCATATGCACTAGCAAGTATACACTCTCTCTCTCTCTCTCTCTAAATATATGTCTATCCTCTACTCTCTGAAGAAGAGGTCACATTTTACATCAGCCATTAAAAAGAGAGATGCAACCACTAGTCTAACTGACAGATAGTCCAGGAGCCCAGTTTTCAAATGTAGGCACTTAAATGGAATGTTCAAATGACATATTGGACATTGAAATTAGCATTTACTGCCTGTTTACCTACTAATGCATAAGAACCGATCTGAATGCTCAAGTGCAGGAATTCTGGACAACTTATTTAGAGGCTCATGCTTGCAAATTAGGCCTTGTGTGTATAACTAAAAGTATCTTTGGAGATTTTTCATTAAGCAGTAGACACTAGTTTAATGTATCCTGTCCTAGTGCTCATCAGGGATTACATTTTCAATACGCTGCATAGGGATTTAGCTGTGTACCCCTCCATTCATTTTAATAGGCGTCACATTGTTAATTCCCTACACACAGTACTGATGGAAAATCTATCCCAAGACTGTAAATGATACAAGGCTGTAAATGCTGCGTGCAAGTGGTATAATACAGGCATTAGACACATGGCTTCCATGTTTGTTAACCAGAATTTGAAACCCAGTTTGTGCGGCTCCAAGGGAGAATATATGCCTGGGGTACTGAAAACATCAGGATGGATCCCAGAGTCCGAGTGTTCTAAGGCAAGAAGGGGAGCTCTTTTATGACCATTTTACTGTGTTCCTCCATGAGGAAATTGCAGTACGTAGTATTATGTGCACTTTATGTGCATTTTACCTATGATAAAAGAGTTAGTAACCACTGAGATGTGAGAAAAACAAATATGTCTAATTAGAAATAGAGGGACAAATTATGTCTGCTCCAGTGTGGGTATATGGAGAGAGGAGATCGTGTGTAATGAGAACCCTTACCTTAGCTCTCCTGGACATAACACTACAGCCTTAACACTATAGCCCTCACTCCCTGGGCAAAAATGGAGGGTGGCTAATGCTGATAGCGATATTGATCACCGCTGACATATCAGGGTGGGTTGGAGGTGTGATCATGGCCCTCTTCCCTCCCCATGCGCACACATCCTGTGCACGAGTAAGCAGAAGGAGGCTGGCTCTGAAAGAAACATAGCTACTTTATTTCTATCGGCGTAGCATGGGCTACCAGGGAGTGCATCTGTCCTCTCATAGTCTTTCCACTGACTTCGGTGGACAATGGATCAAGCCCATAATGTCTCCAGCCACTGGTGCTCCAGTATTTTATCTTCTCTCTGCTATTCCCAAAGCAGTTGGGCTCTAGAAGTCTTAACTGACTTCTAGGCAGTAGCTATGACTATCAGTGATAAAAGAAAAAAATATACAAAAAAACCTTACAGTATCTCTGCTGATGTAAACAGGCATGGCTCCATTGAAGCCAGTGGAGCTACTTGAGATTACACCAGGTGAAGATCTGGGCTAGATATATATAGCTATTGATACACATATAGCTATTGATAACTTGAACCATGTTTATATTGAAAAGCTCACAAAACAGGTTTTTTATTAGACAAGACAGAAAACAGCATCTTCCTGATAACAAAGCTTTTAGTTTACCAACTCAAAAGCTGTGTTATAAGGAAAGTGATATTTTCCTACACTCACTCCCCTCAGACATATATTTTACAACTGAAAATACAGAAATAAATCCTCTCTTTATACCCCCATTTATCTACTTTTATTATTTTTAGTAACCCTAACTAGATACTTACATTATTAACAGAACAGCATACTGGTTTCGATCTGTGAAATCCTTTGGAAATGACAACTGTAAAGGAAGTTCTTTTAAGAAAAGAGCAAACCATTAAAGGCAGGAAGTTACACAGATGCAAAATAGTAAGATTTGAAGAAAGTTTTTTCTGTGTTAAAGGAACATTTTGCTAAAATTACCATAATCCTCAATGTGAAGCATTTTAATTTCTGTCCGGAAAATCTTTTTCTTTAAAATAGTTTCTTTCAACACAGCATTATCTTCCAATATGTAAAATTCTGTCGGAAAAAAACGGGAGGAATCAGGGTAGAAAAGATACAATGAATCACCATACAAGAGAGAAATCAAGATACCAATAATTAAAGAAAAATAAACAGATATGCAATGTTAAACCATTTTATAGTTTCTTTCTTTAAACAAATTTTATAACGTACCTACTTTGGAACTCAAAAGCCAAACTACCAGCTTACTTCACAATGTGCAAGGGAGAATTAATGATTTTCTCTTCTCTGTTCTGGCTTCAACAAGTTTTGTCTCCATTAAACATCAAGGGCTAAATTTTGCCTTGTGGTGCATGGCAGGTGGTAGGAGGAAAGAGAAATACACAGTCTCTAACCTTCATTACCCACTCCATTTAGGACCCAGGCACAATGCATATATTAGATATTAGCATACCTGATACATAATGGGAGTGTGGATGGTTGTACGGGAGACGCTACTATGCTGAGCAATGTTCTGTGTTTACAAGAAGGCAGGCATACAGTCCATGCCAAAATGGATGCCTGACAGTAAGCAGTGGACTAGGACTGAGAGAGCACATGATGCACCTATCACCAGCAGGAGTAAGGAGCTTGCTATCCTTAGCACCTGTCTGTCCAGTGCAAGAAAATGACCCAGAACACCTTTCCTTGGTCACTACCTTTCTGTATTCCTCCCTCTCCCACACTTCAACGAGGAGCCAGGGCACAATTTGGCATAAAAACCAAAGCCAGATTTGAAACAACAATTTTGCATCTTTTTTATCCTCCAATCTCACTCCCTTAATGTGGATGTTTGAAATCATATATCCTCATTTAGGGCAACAGGGGATAATCTAACTAGAATGTTAATTCTGGGCAGTCAACCAAAATGTTATAATTATAGTGTTAGGATATAATAATTTGAAGTAATCTTTAATCACACTCATTCTTTTATTAAAAGAGGGGGGTTATCTAATCTTGCACTGAAACATTACAAATAATGTATCTCATTATTAGGGTTTTTGTTGTTGTTGTTGTTAATGGTAAGCACTCTCTCTCTCTAGACCTACTGCCTTGTCTTCTTCCATAATGTTCTACATAAATCCCACTCACATTTATGCTTTGTTTCCTCACAAATGGGAATTTTAGAAACAAATCACAAAGAGCCAAATTTTGCTCTCATAAATACTGAGCAGCTCCACTGAAGTTAATGAATTTACACTGAGTGATATACTTGGCCCCTGGATCCCTTTTAGGGTTTCTGCAGTATAGAGTTTGACAACTACAACAAACAGTAATATTGAAAATATGAAGGCGAAAGGACAGTTGTTAGCTTTTCCTTAATTAAGGATTGGGATAGTTCTCCACATGCTGTAACTCTATTACGTATTTGAAAGGTCTGATCAGCATGACATTTTGAAGATGTAGAGCCAGATCCTCCGCTGTGGCTGAGCTTTGGTTGACCCAGACTAGAGGAGGGTGGACAAAGATGGCTTCATGCCACCTTTGTAGCCCTGGGATCTGGGAAATAACGTGCAGCAGCCTGCACCTCCAGCACAAGTTTAGAACCTCTTGAGGTTGCTTTAATTAGTGCCAGGTGCCTGTGCTGTAGGTTGCCAGGGTGGAGGAACGCTGGGTGGGACTGGAGGGGCTGGCAATAATTGCTGCTATGGTGGCGCTACACTACCTGATGTCTGTGGCTGGTTTGCATTGTCAGAGCAGCAAATCAGCCAGGGAGCAGCAAAGGACCACAGCAGACAGCATAATCAGCAAAATCTGAAATGTAGAGGTAATGGACCTGATCTCACAAAACTAAATTCTTGGGATTCCTATTTAAAATATCAGTGAAGGCACTTTGGATTTGCACCAGTATACTAAGAGCAGTACTTGGTTCATTGTATGTAAGTTAAATTTGACGATCAACCCTTGGAGGTCTGTACTTTAATCCACAATAATTGGATTATAACTTTAAAAACATTTTTAAGACTACAGAAGACATTCCATAATAGAAACATAATTTACATAGTGAGTGAAAGGGATGAAGAACATCCTGCCACCTAATTAACTCAAGTGTAAATAGTAGATGAAAGATATGCATCTAGCCTAACATGTATCTGAGAAATCCTGGGAATGTTCTAGTCACTTGATTATTTTTTTCTCTTATCACTTCCAGCCATGTTTATTGCTAGAATGTAATTAAGACAGGTTTATGGAAATGAATTGCATATTTTTTTTCTTTTACTTATGTTAAAACAAAGATTACAATAAGGAATTCCTATGGAATGGTGCTTACTTACTTCCAGGGTTACTTGTAGTGTGCATGCTAACAACTGGAACGCCTGGTCCTATTTTTGTAGAGGGAGAAAAGTACAAAACATAATTAAAGTAGAAACTGTTTATGAGCTGCTCTGAACTTCAACAAATAACAAAGATCGCAGTATTTGAAGTAAGGTGAACACAGAGATGACAAAAATCACTTTCTGATGCAAATCTACAAAAGTGCAGTAAAAATATCATATAATTCCAAATAGTTCCATAATCAAGAAACTCTTTTGGTATCCACTTTTTAGGTATCACAATTAAATGGAGGTTTAATATATTGAAGTATTATTTACTATATTGCAGTAGTGCCCAGCGTCAGAAAGCACCAGGACGAGTATAGAGTAGATGCTCTATAAATAAGCAGGAAGACATGGGACTAAATTCTGCTGTCAACTAGCCTGGTGTGGAACTCAAGCAGCTTCACAGACTTAAATTACTCATGATCTTGAGTGGTGTAGTCGACAGCAAAATCTGATCTGCAGTCCCTTCTCTGAAGAGTTTACAGTTTAAAAAGACAAAGAGATAAAAAGGGTGAAAAGGGGGCAATGGTTTTAACCACTGCACATGGCATATTTGTCTAAAAAATACATTCTAAAACAGGAAAGAGACAAAAAAGAAGGTAAGAAGGTCTTGTGTTAAGGAACAGAACTCAGGAGATCTAGGTTCTCTTCTTGGATTTGCTAATAACTTCCAGCGGGACTTTGGGCAATTTACTAAAAAAAGCGCAACCAACCAACCAAAAATTCAGAAAAGAATCTAAATGTTTAGTACTGATGTTTTTAAAATAAAGCATTTCGATTTTTTCATTTGAAATGACTTTTAGTTTCAAAATTTATTTCCATTTTATTTAAAAATTAAAATACCTTTTGAAGAGCTCAGAAACCAAAACATTTTGTTTGACCTGAAATTATTATTATTTTACTTTTCAGTTTTCCAAAAAATAGAAACAATTTAACTTTGGATTGACCTAAATGATTATTTTCCACCATTTTTCTGATACTGCAATTGAACAAAAAATCAGGTATTTTTTCCATCACTCATCAAGGAGCACCACAGGAAAGTTTATAAACAAATAAACACAAGGAAAATCTGACAGGATACCAGCTCAACACTAGTTATAGCAAACTGGGAATTAATTCTTCATTCAAGTCTCTGGAGGTGCTCAGGAGATGAAAAGGGATGGGATAATGAGACAGTGATACTGACTAAGGGCAAACAGGAAGTAGAAGTTAGACTATAAAAAGTGCTCATAGGTGAACAGAAGGTGAAAGAACTGAAGCTTGTAAGGATCGAGTTAACCCAGCAGCCCGCAAAGAGTTAGCCGAGATGTTTTTTTGTTGCAGTTTTAACAGGGTCTTTTGTTTGTTTTAGAATGTGTGTATGTGTTGGTTTACTTCAAACTCTCTTCAAACAAGAGAAAAGCTTCTGTTGCTGAACTGTGCTGCTGACTCTGACACCTTAGAAATGTTGTGCCCCCTATACAGTCATTTTTGCACTACTCTAGTGGTCCCATGGGGCCATACTGCTGCCATAGCTAGGCTGCTGGAAATTCCCAGGTGGAGTAGAAATGACTGTACTCCACCTTCACATAGGGATTATGCTGGGGATATACCTAGAGAAGAGGCATGTGCAGTCCCAAGCCGGAAGCTCTCATTTATATTGGGGATAGGGAAAAATAAAGCTGGTGTGCAGCCATCTCTGCATCCCCACAGTCGCCTTGGGGCTTGCACCAAGTGCAGGGTCATGCTCAAGGTTTGAGCTCATATTCAGACATGCTAAGCATCCATAGATCCCATCAACTTCCAGTAGAGATATGGGATCTCTCTATCTCTAAAAGTCAGACCCCTAATGACCAGTCCTAGTATAATGAATGTCAAAGCTGGGAGAAGAATTAAGGTCATTCTCATTTCAAATGTACAAATAAATAATTCCACATTAAATACATTTTACTAAAACATAATAAGAACAAAAGCAACCGAGCCTAGCACCTCCTGGCACCTGGCAGTGGTTCAGTACTGACTCAGAAGTAAGAAACCCCTTGCTGACTTGCTCATACCACTTCCTGCAGCACCCCGGGACTGCCTAGGTCGTCTCCCAATCAAGAATTAATCAGGGAGAACACTGCTGAACCCATGTTTTCTCTGTAATGCTTTTATCTTAAGAATAAGATAGGCTTTCATAAAAAGAACTGGGTGGTAACTTTTAACTGTTGACAATTACTCTAGTATCAGTTTCTGAGGAGAAAGCAAACAAGTGTGCTTGGGCAGCCTGTCTCTGTCGAGAATAACACAATGAAGACAGGGAACTGTGCAGCCTGGAAAGACCCTGGCCGGACGGAGTAAGACATGGGTCTCCACCCAAGAAAGGCAATGGGTGGGGAGCTGGAAACCTGAGAGTGAATGTCCTTGCTAGACCACTGAGGGGAAGCACAAGTTCAGTTGCCCTGAATGATGACCATGTGTGTTTATTTATTTACAGGTGTCTGTATGAAAATACCCCTTGTTTTACCCACTATGCATTTTCTAGTCTATTTTCAAACCGAATGGATTTTTTTTGTGAAGCAGAAATACACAGTTGCAGAGAGAAGTAGATGTACATGCAAAGAAGTGGAGTGTTCAAATGTGTTGTTAGATGGCTGTATTCTATCATTTTCTACCTGCTGCTGGATGGACAGCAAAACAGGTGCTCATAAAAATGTAGGCCCCACCTAGGGTGGCCAACTGTCTAATCACACAAACCCAAACACCCCTTGCCCCACCCCTGCCCGAGGCCCCGCTCGCTCACTCCATCCCCCTCCCTCCGTCGCTCGCTCTCCCCCACCCTCACTCATTGTCACTGGGCTGGGGCAGACGGTTGGGGTGCAGGAGGGGGTGCGGGCTCTGGGCTGGGGCTGAGGAGTTTGGAATGTGGGAGGGGGCTCCAGGCTGAGCCTGGGGCAGGGGGGTGGGGTTCAGGAGGGGGCGTGGGGTGTGGGTTCTGGGAGGGACTTTGGGTGCAGGAGGGGGCTCTGGGCTGGGGTAGAGGTGCAGGAGGGGGTGTGGGCTCTAGGAGGGAGTTTCTGTGCAGGCTGGGGCAGGGAGTTGAGGTGCAGGAGGGGGTGAGGGGTGCAGGCTCCGGCCAGGTGGTGCTTACCTCGGTCAGCGGTGCAGCAGGGCTAAGGCAAGCTCCCTACCTGCCCTGGTCCGGCAGTGCTCCTGGAAGTGTCCGGCACATCCCTGTGGTCCATGGGGGAAGCCAGGGGACTCCATGCCCTGCCCTCGCCTCAAGTGCCGACTCTGCCGCTCCCATCAGCCAGGAACTGCAGCCAATGGGAGCTGCGGAGGCGGTGTCTGCAGGCAAGGGCAGCATGCAGAGCCCCTTGCCTCCCACAAGGGTCAGAGGAACATGCTGGCTGCTTCTGGGAGCAGTGTGGAGCCAGGGAAGGTAGGGAACCTGCCTCAGCCCCGCTGTGCCGCCAGACGTTTTGTGGCCTAAAAATCTCCCGGTTTGGCTTCATTAGCCTCTGGGAGATAGAGCCCGATTATGGGAGACTCCCAGAGAAACCAGGAGGGTTGGCAACCCTAGCTCCAACCTGCTATTAATTTCAGGATTGGGGGCCTACCAGTCCCTGTCACTAGCTTATAATAATACATGTTCTGTTCTCTCATCTCCTTTCCATGACTCTTGCTTACTGCTTCTTTAAATCTATTGCAGAGTCTTGTCTGGATCTAGATTGTAAAACTCTCACGACAGCGGTTGTCTCTTACTCTGTGTTTGTATAATGCCTAATACAATGGGGCCTGAATACAGGTTGGAGCAATTTGCTCTATTGGAATACAGCTAATAATAAATACACAAGTGCAGGTGTTTGACATTCCGTTAATAAAAAGAGCTGTTTACGTGGATTGAACAAGACCATACTTTTGGTAAATACATTCATGTCTAAACACACCTGCATATTAATAAATTAATGTTTATATAAAGCAAGTCTTTAGTTATGATCTGGAATTAATTGCATAGGATCAATCCAAACACCTATATATTTTGCAAAGAGTAATCTATTTGTCAAATAACTATTGTTAGGAATTACAATAGTGTCACTTTAAAATTCCACATTTCCACAGTCCCTGCCCTGTAGTGTGAATTTTAATGACTGCAAAATAAAATTAATTATTATTATTATAATCATAGAATCATAGAATTCAAGATCAGAAGGGACCATTATGATCATCTAGTCTGACCTCCTGCAAGATGCAGGCCACATAAGCCGATCAACCCACTCCTAAGATAATTCTCTCCCTTGACTCTGCTGTTGAATGCTCCAAATCATGATTTAAAGACTTCTAGTAGCAGATAATCCACCAGCAAGCGACCCCTGCCCCATGCTTTGGAGGAAGGCGAAAAACCTCCAGGGCCACTGCCAATCTACCCTGGAGGAAAATTCCTTCCCGACCCCAAATAAAATAACATCATCAAAAATAATAACAACATCATCAAACAATCCATTCCTTCCTAAAAGGATACAAGGAGTTTTAAAAGGCCAGGAGCACAGGAGCTACTAATTATACATTTTTACAAAAATGATCTTAGGCTCCATAACTCCAATGAACTCTGCACAGGGGAAGCCTGTGCCTTCATGGACCTAGCAATTGAGCTTGTTGCTAGATTAGGGTCTAAATCACCCCAACCGGAAGATGATGTTAATATAGGACATACACAAATAAAGCACTATTTTAAATATTTATTATTGTGAACAATATATTTGACTTACCTTTACAATGTAGTAAAAAATGCTTGTTCATAGGACTAAACTTTGCACTGAAGTATGTGCACTGATCTTTCATGAAGTTGCATGAAAGACACTGGCGGTTCAGTAATCCAACAGTTGATACACTAAGAACAAAATTAGTTATAAACATCAGTAAAGTTTTATTTGATAGTATAACAAACTCATTAAGTGATGCCAAAGGCCCAACAGACAATAGTTTTTATTCTGATCTCCACTCTTCTCTTGCTAATTTTTTTTTGCTTGTTTTGTACCCAATAAGACATGCTGTTGGTTGCTCCATTAAGCTACAACCCTGCAAGCTGTTCTGTGAGGGAGGTCTTCTAAACCTGCATGAAACAGCTTACAGGACTGAGACCTTAATTATTAAAGGTGCCCTTGAGTGAGTGAGAATAAAAGTAAAAAAATAATAATGAGAATTAGGGAACTGTAGCTTTTAGAAATGTGGTTTCTGCATGGGTGAGGGAGTCTGCCCACAAATTTTAGACTGAAGGACTGGAGGCTTTGTAAATATAATTTTAGCCACATTGAGAAAGCTTTCTATACAGTATACCAGTCTGAAGAATACATGTGTATTACACCATTGCATTTAGAGTTCACCTAATTTTTAATTTTATATTATATTCACATAAATATGATTGGCAATTTTTGAGCATAAAGTAAATTCTTTTTAATAATGAGCAGGCTGATTCCGCACTCCGTGCGCTTTCTGCAGTCATTTATCTCTGTGCCAAAGTGAGTGTGAAACCTTATTACTCAGATTTGGTAGTAAAGATCATCAAAAAGAAAGGGAAATACTCTTGGGGATTTTTTTTTTTAAATCCCATCCTTCTCGGTTTTTCCTCAAAACCTGAAATCTTGACATTTCATTGCATTTTTCAAATGGCAAACATTTCAACCAGCTCTCTGGTTACTTTGAAAATAAAGGTTAAATATTTTAAAATATTGTTAGATTTTTTTCAAAATACAATTTTTTTGTGAAATTTGAAATATAAATATACAGGAAAAATATTAACAAAAATTTAAGTTTGCTTGCCAGCATTTTACACCTACATTGAACTCATTTTGCTCAGACACACAGAATCTCTTTCTAATTTATAGTACTTGTGTGAGGGCTATTGTAAATTTCCCTTACTTACCTATGTAGCTGTCTTCCTCTTGGGGAATCTTCAGTGCTTAAAAAGTAACTGTCCAAGAAAGACAAATAAAATTAAACTCACTTCTGAAAACTCTCTGATCCATGTACCGTTAGGAAGAACTTTCAGCACGAAACCCAAACCCATGCAAAGCTCATTATGCAACAGAGCTGGGTGAAATTTTTTTGTGTGTGAAATGTTTCACAAACTCATGTTGGTTCCGCTGAATTGTTTCAGTTAAAAAAAAAATTCTGAAAACATCAAAAATTTCAATTTTTCAGTTCAAAATGACTTTTTGTTTCAAATTTTCCTTTAATACTATTTGAAAAAATAATTTAAAAGGTTCAAAAAATGCTGGAAATCAAAACGACACATTTCAATTCAGATGAAACAAAATGTTTCCCCCTGAGCTTTTCGCATCACTGAACATTTCAAAAAATGTTTTCAGTTTGAACCAAAGTATTTTTTGGTTTTCTAAATTCCCAAAACATCCATTATTCACCCAGCTCAAATTACAAATGTGCAGACAGCTTTACATACCTGGGCTGATATATGTTTTCATATCAAAACAATACTGAACTCTTGGGGGCGCATTATGGCTGCCTCTGTGTGGCATCAAAAGAAAGCTTTTCTTTTCAAAAGCCATAGCTGGATCTGTCCGTAACTGCATCCCCCAGTAACCTTGGAGGCAAGGGTACCGATTCTAATCTCACACAGGCTCCACCACTGCTGCTGAAACTCTTTTGACTTCAGTGGAGATCAGAATCAAGCACATTCTATTTATTTCTGCTTTATACAGATTTATATATAAGGCCTGTTCCAAAGCCCATAGTAGTCAGCTAGACTCATTCCATTGACTTCAATGTGTTTTGTATCAGGCCCATTCTGTCTCCAGGCACTGCCATTCAGTCAGTGCACGTCCTTCCTTATTTAGGAACCTTAATATAGTCCCTGGTTTTGTTTTGACTAGGTTTTATTAATAAATTGGTTGAAACTCAATGATTTTGGCTGAGTTCCCCTCTATTTTCTGATTTCAGTTTTTGTATCTGTTTGAACAAAGAACATCAAAGTGAAGCTTGGAAGGTTGGAATGCCCTCACATTGAAACCAAAGAAAAGGTATAAAACCCCTGTGAACTCAAACCTCTGAGTTTTATCAAGTCTAATAATATTGCCAGGCTTTTTTCCCTTGGATTCTGGAGGGCAGGGCGGGAGGGTTGGAAAGGCTATTATCTCCATGCTGTAGTTTAATTCCTTTTATTTAATCAACAGAGTGAGTCAGTAGATGGCATAACATATCTCCATTAGTTATTCAAAAAAGATACTTGCATTACCTTGGCAGATCAAATGTATGAAACTGCTCTTTGTACTATGATTATAATTTATTATGTTGCCTTTGCAGACAAAGAACACTAATACTCACATCTTTTGAGTATTTTCATCATACGCCAGGATTTTGATAACTTCCCAGTTTCCTGATGTCAGGTGTCTCACACTGATTTGTTCAGTTTTAGCCTGCAGAGAAACGGTAAGTATTGACTTTCATCTTACTACTTATGTTTTTCTTTACTTAACATGATTGTCAGCACACATCATTACTGATTTACAGCTTTTTAATCTTTTAATGTACAACATAACTCACTTAAATCACAAAACCCACATGCACTGAAAGGCACTGACAGTAAAGATCCTTTCTCCCTCAATATATTAACTTTTCCAAAGGTAGTAAAATCATGTCAGTTTCCATTGCAATACTTTTTCAATTACTCATACACAATATCGACAATAGAGGTTCTATATTTTATCTAGGTTGGCATCTCTTTAATTTTGGCGCAAGTTTGATTTCAGCTAGAGGCTATCGCAATACATGCTGAAATTTTCATTATATTAAAAAAAAAACCCTTTAAACTAACAAATAAGTGTTTTTCTTCCAGAAACGAGAATACAGGTGCAAAAGGTTAACGGCATATCCTTAGTGCAGCAATTCACAGCAGCTGAGGATTTGACCCCAAAGCTGCAAGGAACTAAACATAAATAAATATCACCTGTGTTTCTTGAAGATTTGCTTGTCCTTTACTTGCTGGAGTGGCACAAAGAGGCTTAGCCTGACCCTATGTATTCAAAGTGCTGTACAAACCATCTGGTGAGGTAGGCAGATACGTGTTTTAATCCCCTTTGTTGCTAGCCTGGTAGGAGTGAAGGCAGAGTAGAACGTGGTCCCTAGTCCACCTCTGTTACTTGCCATTTAAACTATCAGACCCTAAACTTCCAGCCATTAGAATTACAGTGTCTTGATCATTGAGAAAATAAAAAAAGACTGCTTGGGAAAGAATTGTACGGAGAGTGTAAAGTATTAGAGTAATTCCGAGATGACTCATCTGAGGTCAGGACCACACAGTGCTAGCTGCTGTACGTATCTATATTAAGAAATATTTCATTAAAATGGGGTAACTGATATTAGTTGGGGCATCTAGAACTATTGAAATGAGTGAGTGTTTCCTGTCTGCTTAGATGGTAGAGGTTAGAGGACTTTTCATTTATAACAAAGTTCCATCCGTGGCAGCACTGAAGGGAATTTTTAAGTTCTGAAATCACAGATTGCAAAATAAGCTGTGGTTTATATTGCTGATAAGTATTAAACAATGTGGCTATTTTTCAAGATTACAGCTGTAATACATAATTTATTATGCTTGCTGGCAATTTTTGTCCCAAACCATTTAAATTATTTTTAAATTCTCATACTATGGTAGAAAATATGAACCACTGTATATTTGTATATTTTTTGGGGGAAAAAACTAAGTAAGAATTTCCAATAGACATATCACTCCTGGTTCAGTCCAATTTTTGAATTAATTTATTTTCAATATGATATAAATTACTAAAGGTATTTGGGAACATAACATAGATTGAGCACTTTACGTTCAACAAGTAAATAAATTGACAGGCTTTAACGCTTTTTAAAACAGTGCCCCAGAGAGATTAAATTGGATGCTTTTGATAACCTGATTTGGTTATGTAATTGACATTTTGTGTAACATCTTTTCTAAAACTTAGCATTAATAAGGTTGATTTAAGATGTTCTAAGCAAAACCATCACATTTCACTAACTGTGCTTCATTTTGGATAATCAAACCCCAATGATTAATTGAAACAGAAGTGCATTGATCATTAAAGTTTAATTCTGTGTTATTAGACTTTTATGCTGGGGGCAATAAAACTGCTTAACTTCTCCTGTGTCTACAATGCTTACTTCTGCTTAACATTACCAATGAAAGATCTTAAGTGGGCAATTACACATAACAGTCCATTGTTTACTGCAAGTGTTCACGGTGGATTTTGGTTTTCATGATGCTGAGTACCAACCACCTATTTAAAATTCTGCTGAGGCAACTGTTATGCTTCTGTGACTCTCGCAAAGTGTGACAAATATTTGATATGACAAAAGCCTTTATGTGAAATGGTTAATATAATTTTTATGTCTCCATGTTTGCTTTAGAAATGGACAATCAGATTAATACAGTGTGCAAAGCACAGCATATAAACACATTTCCTATCCTTTATTGCCCCATATCAGCCCCATTACCATACAGAGTGTTGCTTACTGATGAATAATGGTCAGTAGATGGAATGTCTGGTTTTCTCGTATACATGTCGATATATATGTAGATAAAAACTAACTCCAGGGAGCAGCTATACACTAAAAAACCAAATTCATCACTAGTGTAAGGTAGTACAATTCCACTGAAGTCAGAGTTATACCTATTCATACTCGTGATGAATTTGGCCCAAACAGTCAAAGGTCTTTGTCACTTTGCAGTTCTATATTCCCCTATCTCCTTATTCTGCTGAATAGGGATGGACTGCTAAGCAGCATTTAATCACATGCTTACCTTTAAGGACATGTGTAACTCTCACTGAAGTCAATCCTTAAAGTTAAGCATGTGCTTCAGTTCTTTGCTGAACAGGAATGGATTTAAACATGAATTGGGGCCTAATTTTCCCCAAAACTTTGGTCAGGTCTAATGAAACAGCCTACAAGTTCACTCCAAACTTTTTATTGGCACTAACATTTAGTATGACTTCACAAGACATTTTCCCTCCATTTTGTTATTATATCAAATATTTGTGAATGCTACACAGCACCATATAATGGGAAAGATGTCTAAATAGGACTTCCTTGCTTGTTATATTAGTTTAATATTCTCTGATTTTCATGCACATCACTGATTTATTGAAAGATGGAAGTTTGACACATACACTTATGTTTCCCATTCTAAAATCTTAGGGCACGTCTTCACTGGCAAAGTTAAAGCGCACGTGGCTTGTGTAGTCATGGCACCTCCACCAGGGAAAATAAACCACCTCCACAAGGGGAATAGCTATCAGCACCTCCCTGTGCTGGTGCACTGTCTACACTGGCACTTTACAGCACTGAACTTGCAGCGCTCAAGGGGGTGTTTTTTCACACTCCTGAGCAGAAAGTTGCAGCGCTGTAAAGTGCCAGTATAGACAAGCCCAAGTGATAGATTAAGGTGCAACTGCTGTTTCTTTTTTTCACACTGGATTGTGAACAACATGATTTATACTGAGATCAACATGAACATTATCATAAGGGTGTGACGCCAAGGAGCACTGGTATCATGGAATGGCTGCTATTTTAATTCCCTAAGGCCCCTTTGAAAATCCCAGCATAAATTGTCTGGGATATGTGCACCTCTCTCCTTGTGTCCTATTGAGATCAGCTGAGCTACCTGAATTAACAGCCCCCTGATTTAAGTGGGAGCTGGAGGAATTCTCAGCTCCAGAACTTCGGATCAGATTCTCCAAGGGTTTTTGGTGCCTCACTCTTATTGATTTCAATTGAAATCAGGGGCCAAAATCCGTTAGAGGATCGGGGTCGTAATTTCTATATTAGTTCACCACAGTCCAAATCCACTGGAACTTCTGGTCACACTGCAAAGCTCATCCTTTGTCCCGGCTCTTCCCTGGCAGGAAGGATAACCCGAAGAAGTCAAAGTCATTGGAAAATGTAGCACTTGGAAGGGGCAGAATTCTAGTTTGGTTGAATTTTGGAGGGTTTCAGATTTGGACATTGGTTCCCGTGTATGTTTTATCAATTAAATTTTGTGTGTGCACCCAGAGTTCTGGACTGACATTTAAAAAAAATAAAATAAATATATAAAGTAAAATTGGCATTTCTGAAGATTTCCTTGATTTCCATATTCATATGGAACTTTTTGCATAAATATAGAGCATTATCTTGCTATAGAGGATTTAGAAAGCAAACAATGTCTCTGACTAGTTCTGGAGACAGGAAGAGAGAATGACTACCGGGTGCTGTGTGAGTGCCTGCTGTTGACAGATCTATTGAGCATCTTTTGCACCAGCCTACTATGGAGAGAGTGTTCATCCACCTTCCTGACTACATGGTGCTACAAATGTGTCTTGCAGAAGAGCTGTGGTCACGATAGAGAAAAGGCCATCCCCATTACACATATGTGGAGGCTCTCAAGTGTTTACTTAGGGCAGTCTTTTGTTAGTGTAAGACATCACCAGGGACACCCCTTACCAATATGCCTGGGGGATTATACAACCACTCCCAAGATATATGAACTGAAGCAAAAACTTACCTGGACAATAAGCATGGCTATGTGGTGGAATTCACCCCGGCCACCTTGCTTCACTGGGACTATCATAAAGAACTTACTTCCATCTTTGGAGAAAACTGGCTCCTCATTCTATAAATATAAAATTGTTTCAGTTGTCTCAAACTGTGTATTAAACTCTCCATCAAATAATCAGCTTGGATATCTAAATCTGTGGACTGTCATTGCTTACACGAAGATTAAAGAGGTGTCCTTCGACTTTCAGCATAATCATGTCTACATACTGTGGTAAAAATAGTGGAACTAGAATGGCTAAACCTCAAAGGGTTCTGAGATATGGTTCATTTCAGCAGCTATAAATTTAGATGCTTTTTCAAAACAATTTTGCCCAAATATTTGGGCTGAAAATCTCACAAAACTGACTCTCTCTCATGTGATTTTTGGTATGGTACTCTTTCGCTAGTGTTGGAAATACTAGGGAGTTTCCTTTATGGGCGTATGTAAAATGAAAGAAACAAGTTTTATTGATAATGGTGACAAATGATAATGGTGACTGCATCAATTTAACAAAGCAAACTTGGCTTTAACAGGACTTAAGCCACTATTTCTGAATTTGGATGGACATACACACGTGTAAGTGCTTTGATGAATTAGTGCCCTATCATTGACTGTTCAACTGTGTAAGTAACTTTGCTTGTTATGCATCTACTAATCCAACATCATATAGAAATGTTAAAGGGACACCGCCTACCATAAAATCATAATTTTTGATATTTTTTTCTTATATACACCTTACAAGATGGAACCTGAAAGGTGTTTTAAATAAGTATGTTTCATCCATTTTTGCAATCTGTTGGGTTTTTTATTTGAATCTGTGAAAGTGGAACCATTTGCTGACATTTTGGTTCTACAAACAATTCATGTGCGTGAACTTTGTTATATTATTTTCAAGCATTCCTCTGGAGCCCTATACGACCTCTTTTCCTTCTACTCTTTTGCATCAGTTTTGAACAGGAGGAAAAAAGGAGTAAAAACATTTTTCTCTGAAAAGTCAGCAGATCAATGCACACAGAAGTCAGACCTGTTGTGCAAGAATACATATGCTGCGTTGAATTTTTACAGTAATTTTCCTGATGATCATATGTTATATTAATGTGGGGGTCCTGAAAAGTGAATATTTAATTTTAACAAAAATGTCATTTTACATTTCGTTAAAGAAAATAAAATAATGAGATAAAAGTAACAATAGAAGCAGCTATGCATTACCCATTTCAGACATCATTCATACAATACCTGTTTAGAAAGCCACACTTCTGATGTAATCTCATATTTCTAAAAGAGAAGAGTTATCTTTATGAAATAGATACAGACCAAAAAAAGCCTTACATTCATCAAAATGACTCTTTATATTTAATGTTTGTGTCCTGTGTTACAGAGCTCTAAGCCAGCAGTTCTCAAACTTCATTACACCATGACCCCCTTTTGACAACAAAATTTACTACACGACCCCAGGAGGGGGAACTGAAGCCTGAGCCCACCCGAGCCCAGCTGCCTCAGGCATAGGGGCCAAAGCCAACACCCAAGGGCTTCAGTCCCGAGCGGGGGGCCTGCAACCTGAGCCCCGCTGCCCAGGGCTGAAGCCGAAGCTGAGCCTACCACCCAGGATGAAGCCCTCGGGCTTTGGCTTCAGCTCCAGGGCCCTGCAAGTCCAACACCAGTCCTGGTGACCCCATTAAAATGGTGTTATGACCCACATTGGGGTCCCAACCCACAGTTTGAGAATCTCTGTTCTAGTCTTTCCATTGATATTATCCCAAAAATGTACAAATACTTAAAAGGTTATAACAGATGATAATTTAATTATAAATTCAGCTGTCTTTCTGAATTTCCAGGATAACTAGGGACATAAGATCTTTTAAAATCCTTTTTTATTAGCTATCAAAAAGCTTTGAACAGACAGTAATATTTGGTTTTTAACTCTAGGCATCATCTGACAACTGGAAATTTGTAGGACCTTCAGCAACATAAACAGCCAGCACCAGATTTCTATCATTTGTTTTCATCTGAACATGCTTTTCATGGGTCACAGTTTACTTTAGTTTAGTTTCATGGGTAATAGTTTAATGAATACATCAAAATCTTAGTATCTACAATATCATGCTTCATATAGGGCCATTGCCTTTGCACCATACCATACAACCAGGTACTCAGATATCTACCAGTAAAATAATATGGGACAGATTTGCAGCTGCTATGAATTGTCTTAGCTGCACTGAAGTTATGACAATTGACACCAGCTGAGGATCTACCCTCTAGAAGAGTGGTCCAATCAACTGAAATTCAAATGGCTATCATAATTTGATCATTTCTTTTGATATAAATCTTTCTGGAATTGCAAATGAATACTGATAAGCTCTTGAGATATTTATAGAAGTTGCATATGCATTAGCACTGACATAGTAATATATGCTGTAAAACATTCTTGCACTGAAGATTTTTCAGTTCACTTAGAAAGCCACGAGTCTTGTCTCACTGTCACTGAAGTCAATGGCTAAACTTTCCCTCGGTCTAATGGGAGCTGTGACAAAGTGGGAAATATCCGTGTTATTTTTTATGAATATTGTGCATACCTCTGTGTTTGTCTATGTGGGTTACTTGATATGGAGGTAGATCAAAATGAGTTTGTAGGAAGGAAACCAACGGGAAACAAAACCATTGCAAAGATAAGGTGTTATCACCTATCCAGGCTAGACTGCTTTACTCTTCCCAAGGCCAAGCCTAGCATACAAGGGAATCCTAAACCTTGAATATGCTGGCCACAGGAAGGGGATGGGAGGAAGTTGTCAGCTTCTGCAGGCTGACACAGATTGACTGAGAGTAAATGTCTGCAGCAAGCAGGCTGTAACTTGTTCCCCAAAGAGAACAAGGGGCACCAAGAATAAGACAGTCTACACAGGGGCTTGTGGTGAATGCTAAGGGTAAGACAGACAGTATATGTATGGGTCTCTTTTTTGTTTTATATCCACTTCTCTCAATGCTGTGAACCTTTTGGCAAATAAATCCTACTTCTTTTGAAGAAGCTGCTTCTGTGTCACCGCATTGTATTACTATCCACATGATCCCGGCTGGAAACCATTCAGTGAGTGGTTGGATCGTTGAGTTTCACTCCAGGAAAAGGGGAGAGGTGGGTATTGAAAGGGGTGCACTTGAGGGACTGGACACAGCTACCCAGGGCCACGACAGCAGTGTTTATATGTTTGAGATTCCCAGTTATGACAACAATCACTACGAATGAAATAAATATATCTGAGAGGTGCTCCAGAGCAGTTAGTGTAAAAGTGTTATACAATGTTCTTTTCTTTTTCTTGTACACAATCCAATCATACCCTAGCAACAGCCTCCACTCTCCTTTACCTGTCACTTTTTGTGGTCCATATGAAGGTGTACATTCACAAATATTTCTGAAGGCACCCAGACGTATAAAAAAAGTATAAAGAGGGATGGGTTATGGGTGCACGTGTCTTTGGAAATAGAAAGGTATGAACACCCAGTTTCCAGTCCTGTTTTAATAGAACTCAAGGAGATTGTTATCATGCTCTTCAATTCAAGCAGGACCCGCCGGGTGTGAAGACATGTTTGTGTGAGAGGAAAATGAGGAACCATGAGTTGTCCTGAACCTTTGTGAAAAAACTTCTATTTTGAAATGCTGCTACATTCTATCACCACACAGAGGCTGCTGTCAGAATCAGCAGCAAAAGCATTAAAATAAACATTCCTTTTGATGAGACTGGCCACTTTTTAGAGCTGTGTTATCATGGCTAAATTACAGGATAAAAAGTGATATATTATTTCAACATTGGGCTCCTGTGGAAACATCACGTCTTAGCAATGGCTTCTTCTACCTGCAGGAAATTTGGAAACAAAAATTCTCTTCGCCACTAAATGTTCAGAACTTAAGCTCCCCTTCACACACCCTTATGACTCCATGACAGTCATCATATGTGATTTCCTTTGAAGCCCAAGAATTCTCCTCGGTCTTCCCAGAAATGTCAATTTCAATAAAAAACATAGTATTATCTTAACCACAAAATATATTGTTTATGTACGATGAGCCTCCGGGGACTATCCTGCATCTTTCCATTAAATCCATGCAAACCTTTATAGATACTAAGGTCTGGAATGGAACTATGTTGGAAGAAAGAACAGTGACTGGACAGCTGAGAGTACCTGAAGGGATACATCTTGTCTCTGCATTAGCTAACTGTAAAATGCCTGATTTTCAGAGGTGATGATCAGCTGAAGTTAAATAATGAACAAAGCATAGGAACTCTGAAAATTAGGTCTCTCGATTTTACTGATTGCATGAAATCATTTCATCATAAAATCTGGAATTCTATTATTTCATTTATCTCCATGTTATCTGATTATATTTAGTTAGTAACTATGGCATCAAAAGGCATTCTGAAGACTAAACTCCAAGCACCTTTTTCTGGTCATAAGGATAAATATCAGGTGTATAATCTGTGAAAGAAAGGAACAAGGAAATCTGACTTACCTTGCTACAAGCCCCAGTCGTGGTCTCACAAACCGTAAGAATGGAAATGTTCTGTGGTCTGTTTAACCATCTCACCACAGTCTTGGTATTGCTTACCCACTTTACCATAGTGATGTAGTATTCTCTGAGGTAAACATAAGTTTTAAAATATAGTGGTCATATAAGGTTGTGTAATGTTTTAAATTATAATAGTAAGTAAACCAAATCTGGAAAACAAAGCCTGAACTGAGTTGCTCCCTGTGAAAACATCAGTATTGAGGGATGGTATTGGATACCAAAATGACAAATATATTGGGTCATGGATGCTTCCACTAGGAATAGTGGTTATGGCATGCTGCTTGTCTGGGAAGTTTCTGCTCCTTTAGCAGTTATCTTGCAATCTTTTAAGTAGCTGTGAGCCATATGCATCTTCAACAGCCTTTGTCCCACATGACTATATGCAATAAATTATTCAATGAAGATTTAAAGTGTATAAAATACAGATTGTAAATATGTCAGATGACTGCCATATTTAAGTTTTCCAAAAATATATACTGTCCATTTTGATGCTGATCCAGCAAACCACAAAAACATGTGCTGAACTTTGTGCAAGTGAGTAAGGTCTTTTATGAAATAGAAGAGACTTGTGCTTAGAGCAAAGCACTGAAAGTTAGGTATTGGAAACTAATCAGGACTGTGCCATTGAGTCATGGTCAGACTAAAAGGAGAATAAATTTACCTGCATTCTCGTTTGTCTGTTTAGTGTTAGAAGCAAATAAGTAAAAGGAGAATGTACTCAGAAAACGGATGTTGCACCTGAACTTTCCTAGACTAACCAGGTGTTAATGAATGCACTTGTTTTTAAAAATAGTCTACAGACTGCAGTATTTCTTTGCTATGCCAGATGCTTCTCTCTCCTGGACATATAGCAGACATCAAACTAAGAGAAACAAACTTTTGCACAAACACTCAATACCTCCCTCACAAACCAAAAATCACCCATCATTGCTTTGCAAGGTTTGTGGGATCATTTTAAAATGCCAGTGATACACTGTAAGTATTATATGCAGGGACTGAATGAAGAGAAATCAGATGCTGTATCACTGTTAGTCGACTTTCACTGTAGCAAATAACTTGTAATACCAGACAAACTGTCCATCCCCAGACATGTTAGGCTCAGCAAAGGAGTCCAACACACAGATTTTAATGGCACAGAATATCTACCTACCTCCTACTGAAACCCTGTTATGCTGTCAAACTAAAGATGTTACTAAGAAGCCTGTTGCAGCTTGTCATCATAAAGAAACTTGGTACGCTTGCTTCAATTCACTGCTTATGACAGCTAGCAGCTTCTACAGTCCAGCTGAGAAATGCTCAACATTGGACTTAAACAATATGTCTAGAAATTCAGTCCCACTTTAAACTGAGGGTGTTAGCTTGCACTTAATTCATTTTTAATGTAGTTTTGATGGAAGCTTCATTACTTGTTAACAGCAGATATTTATTATAGAGTCAAAAAGAGATCTCACTACATCACGGATGGCCAACTGGTGGCGTGTAGGAAAGTTTTGATGCTGCACACAAAAGATAATGGGCCCAGGAAAGCAATGCAGATGCCCCAGGTCTCAATTTGACCCCATGTTTATGGCATGTGGTAGAATAACATTGCCTGGGACTATCCTTCCCTGTTTTTCCACTTGACTCCAGGTGATATGGATATTCTTCCAGAGTGTAATCTGATATGCTGACTGGAACTAGTGACTAGGGGGTTAGTATTTGTATTTTGAATATTTAATATCAAACCACATCAAACCAGTAGTTTAAACCAAACCATAAGGTAACTTTCCAACAAATATCACGTGAACCTACGATTAATTACACATGTAGGAGCTGTGGGGGAATGGGCATATTAAGTCTCTCTGTGGGAATGGTGCATACACAGTCTGGTTGACATTAGGAGCGGAGAGAGAGGCTTGAGAATGCTTGGTAAGTATGGAATCTTCACAGTCTTTAGCTGCTAAAATTGAAAAAGACTCCACAGAGCATGCGCAAACTGTAATTTTTAGAGGTTTATAAACTGGCTAAATTTGCTCAGATTTCATGGGGACACTGCAAGGCACATTTCTGACACAAAGGCCACCCCCCTCCCAGCACATGTCAAGTTCCTGCACCAAAGCATGGGGGCACAAGAGATGTTGAAAGAAAAATTCACCTGAATTTTTTAATATGGGGGACACAATGTATTTTCCCTCGCCTTGTTCTCTGAAATGGCTCAGCCATTTTGGCTGAAAATTAATACATCAGCCTAGGGCAGACACCTGCCATGTAAACGTGCAGAATGAATGGTTAAAGTCTGACAAAGTTATGAGCAGCTGAAAACAGGGTCTTATAACTGGTAGTGTTGGGCAACCTAGGCAGAACTTGCATATATGTATATATGTTACACACACACACACACACACACACACACACACACACACAACCCGTCCTTCTTTGAGATACACTCAGTTGAAAGAGCAAAAATATTTTCTTACAATTTTTTCCTTTAATTTGGTGGTCTAAATTGAGACACTATGTTATGTTCATAGCATAATAATTTGCTAACACATTAATTATCATTTAAGAATGTATGATCCTCCTATCTCACTTGTGTGTTTGGGGAACTTAGTGAATGAGACGATATGTGCATTTTCTTATTGCCTGCCATGCTAAGTGCTTAGCAAAGTCAACAGAGACAGTAATCTGAACAAAGAAAAGGGATTTGCATTGAATTACACTGAAAGCATAGTTACATTCACAATCTAAATTCGCCTGAAGAGTGGATACTTAGATTTGAATTAGAATAGTTTGAAAAAAATATTTTGAGCTTTAAAATAGGAATCCATCCAAGAAAAAATCCAAATTTGCAAATTCAGACAACTTGCTTTAATGAAGTCATTGTAGTCTAATTTAGAGTCAATGGATAGGTTGTGAAACATATCTACCAATTAGAGCAGCAGGAAGTTTCTGTTATTTAACACTTGTGGCAATGGAACGATGGTGTACCCTACTGTATGGTGACTGTATTTGGTTGAATAAGTACAGCATGTGCTAGCATGAACAAGCTATGCCATGTTGCTCTTTTAGTTTGCTGGCAGATTGTCTGCTAAGAAAGGTAAACACTAGATTCTTGCCCTATGAATGACTTCCTAAAATATTTATTGTGTTTTTTAAATTATTTATACTGCTGTGTATCAGAAAGAGGTACTATATGCATTTATGAGTACTAATGGGAAATTTTTGCACTTATGGACACTGGTGCAAAAGTTAATACTGTGCAACTATAAATGAATTCTGCAAGGTAACCAAACTCATTACAATTGGGTACTGCTGTATGCTATATTGAAAGGATGCTGGTCTTTTGTTTAAGGAAAAAAGATGGGGACTCAGGAGATACAGATTGATGGATCTCCCACAGACGTCCTGAGTGACTTTGGACAAGTCAAACTAAGTCAAATTACAAAGGATGAATAGAAACAAACAACACAAATATGTAGGGACAAAATTAGAAAGGCCAAGACACAAAATGAGATCAAACTAGATGGGTACATAAAGGGTAACAAGAAAAAAATTCTACAAATACATTAGAAGCAAGAGGAAATCCCTAAAGGTGAACCAAACTCTAGAGAATTTTTAAAGGCTCCCATGACCCTTTTTTTTGAGAAACACCTTACTGATCTTATTACAAATGGGACTGCAAATCACTGATTGCTGAAACAAGCTAGTACTAGCAGGGGTCGGCAACCTTTCAGAAGTGGTGTGCCGAGTCTTCATTTAGTCACTCTGATTTAAGGTTTCGCGTGGCAGTAACACATTGTAATGTTTTTAGAAGGTCTCTTTCTATAAGTCTATCATAAATAACTAAACTATTGTTGTATGTAAAGTAAATAAGGTTTTTAAAATGTTTAAGAAACATAATTTAAAATTAAATTAAAATGCAGAGCCACTTGGACTGGTGGCCAGGACCAGGGGCAGTGTGAGTGCCACTGAAAATCAGCTCGCATGCCATAGGTTGCCTACCCCTGTACTAAAGCGTCAGAATCATTAAACAACCCTTCTACTTTAGAAAAGGCCTGCCCAACTCTTGGCTTCTCTCATGTTTGTACATGTTTTATGTGCACGTATGACTCAGATTGACAAACATACAGATTACTTGAATGCAGTTACAGATCACAACTTTCAAATGATGCTTGACTCATGCCTATGTAAACTTTCTATTTTCGATAACTAGGGCATTATGCTTGAATAGGTAAAATTAAAATTGATTTTTCCAGGCTTTCACAGCCTTGCTCTGGTTTCCATGATGCAACAGAGAATGGATTTTTTTTAACTGATTGTATCCCAAAGAAAACAGAGAATGTTAACATTAGTCTTAGTAAAGCTACAGTGAGCTTCACACCAAAGACTCAAGCTCTGGGAAGTGAGTCCCTGTAGAACCACACAGGACAATCTGTGAATTCAGTTGTTGCTAGCCTTACAGATCAGGATGGAAAGAAAGACTGAACAATGTCAATATCCATGCAATTAATTCAATTTTGTTTTACTTTGAGAGAAACAGATCACTTAAGGAGCAAGAATGAATTTGCAAAACCTAGAGCAAAACCGGTAAATTTATGTGCTTCTCTTTTCTTTTCTTGAAGATTTCTCCGTTGTATATAATTGATACTTTCACTGGCTTTATAAGATTTAAAGAACTATTTTAATCCATTTCATTTAAGAGTTTGTTCTCCAGTTTTTTGTTTATTGGGGTTTTTTTTAGCTCTTTTAGAAGGGTGTATGCTATTGCTTTCACCAGTGAACAGTTAGCAAACATTCGGGATGTGTTCATGTCTTTCATAAAAGGCTCCATTTTCAGAGAGAGAATCTATTTTCAGCAAGCACAGTCCATTCAATATCATTCCTTTTATCAAAACAGTAAGTATTCATGACAGCATGCACAACTGACAGGACCTGATTCACCACTGAATTATTACCATAGGACTCTGGTGTAGCTCTATTGATGTCAATGAAGTTATACCAGTATGAAACTGTGATAATTCAGTCCCATAGTGTTAATGTCATGGCCATTTTGAAGAACCGTTAAAAACTGTAAAACTGTTAAGGCTTTTCAGGAACTGCACAAACAACAAAGTGAATTCCCTGGTTTTTTGGACTAGTGATAACATAATTCTTTATCTCATTTACCACCTTTCAGCTGGAGATCTCAAACTATTTTAATAATATTTAAATAAGCCTCAGACTGTTCTGTGATGAAGGGCAAGGTGATAATACACAGTGAGTGCCTCCCTTACCTCTAGAATGCAGTCAACTCTTTCCAATAGCACTAAATAACATTGACTAACAATTTAGGGCAGGAAGTGAAGTGGAATATCATAGCCAATGAAGCTGCAATGGGAATTTAGACTAACAGAATATAATGACATAAATTGGAATTTGGCTAGAAGACTTTAATTAAAACTCTCCTATCCTTAAAGAAAGTTCCAAAATATCTTTAATAAGCATGGGGGTTCAGGAGCTCAGCTTTATGCCTCATGCAAAAGACAGTAACTTCAGCAGGACAATTCCTGGCAGCACCATGCTGTCACTACTTCGTACTGACTCAAAAGGAAGAGGAGTCACACCTGGTAAATCATCTCACTATTCCTGAACCTCTACTAAGCATTGACAAAATCCAACACAGCCTCGCCTGTGTGATCTGACAGGATCACAGCTTAGTTTATGTGATCTGCTTGGATCTGACAGGCTGCAGGAATAAACTAATGTCTAATGATTTGAAGAGTTCCTAATATATCATTTTACATGTTAAAAACGTGTATTGAAATGTATTTATTTATTTATTGGTAATGCACCCATTGCTGTATTTTCCGGGCGCATCACAGAAACTGAAACCAACTTTGCCAGCAAGTGGGAACAGGGCAAACAAATGGCATAATTCAGTTCTACACTGACCTCAAGCAAAATCTCTGTTCACAACCCTCTGCCCTCTACCATTTGTCTAGAATCTTAGCTTCCTGATGATAAATACCTATTGCGATAACTAAATCAAAAATGAAATTGGGCTCTGAAGGATCTCAGAAAGGTGAACATTCTAGATCCTTGGGACTTCCACTAAGGATGCCCGTCCCTGGAGTTCAATTCTATTCAGGTTTTTATACTGTGCCCATCACCATGATCAGCCCTGGGGACGAAGGTCAAGAGTTTTCCAGTTAAATTGAGCTTTTGTGTTGGTGTATAAAGGAAGAGATGGTCTCAGAGGTAGTCGTGAGTTTCACAAAACAATTAAATTACAGACCTTGATTTAAAGCTGTCAGGTGGCATGAGTTCCAGTGTATGTGTTGGTCCATATAGATTGACTACAAACAGCTTTATCGTTGGGTTTGTTTGACCTGCCTTTGAAAAAAGAAGAAAATAGAAATTTTAGCATGTAGTGTAGAGACACTGGAAATACTGACAGCTAAATATACTTAAGGAATACATATATTTCAATATGTTTTTCATAACCTGAAAACCCTTAAAGCAATCTTCAACTGAAAACAATAAAATTCTGTCTCACTTATCTCCCGTGAATTGCTCAGTCACATCAGCTACACACTTGAAAACGTAGCTCAAAACCCAAAGTTCTGATCACATACTATCTATCATGCTGCTACTCACTGAAGACAGATACCATAATGCAAAAAAATTGACCAGTCACGTGACACTAATTGGGAAAGTATTTTGTGAGTTCTGTATGTAGATGGAACTCCCATTAACATTTTATCAGAATTATGCATGTTCAAAGGCAGAATATATCCTGTGGTGTTTAGGACTTAGGGCTTGTCTACACAGCAAAGCACTTTAGAGGGCTGTGATTTGTAGAGCACTCTAATGTGATGAGTTCTAGCTACCCTATGCAAGCCATGATGGTGTGCTCTGAAAGGTATCCAGTTTTCATTAACGTAGCCCTGTTAAGAGCCTGCCAGCAGGATCTACATGGGGCAGTTAGAGCGCAACACCTTAGACTGCTTTACAATCCACACCCCTCTAGAGTGGTTTGCTGCGTCGTGTAGACTAGCCCTAAGATTCCAGAACGTAGGACCATGTGAAACTTGTAACATGAACATGCATACATCACAAGAAAGCACAGTTGGCATTCTTTCTTGTTGGGTAGTTAAAATCCAGTTTAAATGAACTTTGTAATAATGTTCTAGTAATAGATCTAATATTCAGATGTGTACACTCATGCTAGGGGACAGCCAAGGAAGAACCATTGGGATCTCTCACGTCTCTAAAGACTGCTACTGACAAAAGGGGAACAACCAAAGAGAGGGTAATAAATAGGATTGGTGGTGGTAGTGGATGAAATGTCTGGAGGAGGAGAGGAAGGTAGGTCAGATGGTATCCTGCACCTTCAAATATTTTGAGGTTCACATTATCAATAATATAGATATTACTCAGATCACTGCCTATCCTGGTAATGAATGTTGTCTCATTGTTTCCTTGTGCTCCTCCATCTGCCTGTTGTAGTCACATGTTGTCTTTTGTCTTGTATTTAGATTTAGATTGTGAACTCTAGGGCAGGGAACATTTTTTTACTCTGTACCTGTACAGCACCCAGCACAGTGGAATCCTGATTCATCACTGGGTCTCGGAGGCACTACCACAATAAATAAATACTAGATTGTAAAATTGTATACAATTTTGTAAAATATTATAAAATAATAAAATATCTATTTGCAGTTTACCTGCTTCTGAGTAGCTCTGAAATGCTCAGTTAATTTGGAATGGTAATTGGACTCCTGCTTGCACTTTCCACAAATTTAAAATCATATCCTCCTTTCAGTTTTATAGACTAAAATGGCTTATAGATCTGGGTAAGTTTTTTTTATTCTCGGATCAAGCTACTAGGTATCTATGTGGAGCTGCTAGAACTGTTAAAACATGTTTTATTAGAATCATTCATGGCTTACTACTGAGTCTGTGTTTCACACAGAAATAAATATAGTTCCCCTTAAAATAGCATCTCTAAAGTAATCTTGTGCTGGATAATCATCTTGTTGAAAAAAAGATACAGATAATTTAAGGTAAATGATAGGGAGCTAGGGAAGAACAAATCTTCACTGGATTTCTTCTCAATTTTTTTTTTTAGGGTGTGAGGAAGGGACCCTCCCTTCTCTCCCTCCTCCCTGGAGAGCAAGTCATATGCCAAGTTCATAAAGACTGAGGATCCACAGGAAGTCAAGACCCTGTGTGTGATGTGCTATACTTCAATCCATGGCCACTCCAGACTTCCATTACAGGCTCCTCCCATCTCCATTTTCTGGCAACATATCCCCAGTAGAACTTCTCCAGGTGGTGGCCATCACCAGAGTCTCCTTATTCTCTTCAGATGGGTTGTGTGGGGGGGAAAGGAATCAGAAAATTGAGTAATGTTAAGTTTGGGCTCCGCAGGGCCAGTGGGAAAAGGCTGTAAACCCCCTTAATCCTGCCCTACTCCCATGTTGCCCCACCCCTCTCCACTGTGCAGATTCCAGGACCCACAGAGAGTTTTCCAAGGAGCCCCAGGGAAGCAGAAGACGAGGCAATGCTGCGGCAGAGGAGAGGACTTCCTGTTCATGCAGAATGGGCAAAATTATTTGTGGGTCAAGAAAAAGTGAACAAACCCACAATTTTTACCACATCTAGTTAAAAACTAGCTTGTGTACACTTGGCTCATTGTAGGGATATTTACAGATCCCATGTGGTCTTTAAAATATGCCTCGCTGAAATACCAACACACATTTTCTTTGGAAACTGCACTTATCTCATCACGTTTCTAGCCCAATCCCCATGTCCTTATTCTGTTACCCTTTCTCGCACTTACTCCTTTACACTCCACAGGATTATTGCCTTGAGTAATTATTACTGTGTGTGAGTAAGGATTGCAGAGAGATCCCAAGTGAGCAGGTCACAGTTTCTGTATGGTGTAAAGTGAAATCCTGTGTTAAACAGCAACTTTTATCTATCCATGTTGCCTACACACAAGCTTAATTAATAAATGATGTTTAACTGGAAGCTAAATTGTTATTGAATAGACAAATTAAATGAAGATAATGTTTTTCATTAATGAGATTACTGAAATAATATTGTGCATCTCTTTTGTGCTGAATTGCTAATGCTTAGAGATTTTTCACTTCTTTGTAGTGCTATTTTTTTTTAAAGAGTTACTTGTATATTTTTTCTTGGTTGATTAATTGCTTTTAGCTATCAAAGCTGACAGAATTGTGTGACTGGTGCTCCTAGGTGCTATCATACTATAAATACTAAATAATAATCATAATTACCATCCTCAAATGCTTTTCCTTAAGAAAATCATAGGTATTTTTAAGGTCTGATCTTACTTCCGTTAAAGACATGGGTCAACTCCAATTGATTTCAATTGGAGAAGAGTCAAGGTTAAAATTTTCAAGACTACTTAAGTGACTTAGGAAAATCAATGGGACTTAGACTTCTGCATGCCCCCAAGTCATTTATGAAAATGGGACTTAAACGCTTTTGAAAATCATACCCAAACCTTTAATCTATACACTGAACTATTGCTACTTTCTTTAAGTTTTGAATGTTTAACATTTTTTATGAGAATCCCCACCTACTGCATATTATGCTGTTTGGGTGTTTCAGCAATCACTGTATGTCCTTCAAAGAAGCCAGCTCCCATTCTACAAATTTGCATTTTACTGCATAGAATTCACCAAGGAGAGGCCAAAACCAAACTAACAAAGAACATCATCCCCTTTAAGAAGGCTTCCAAATTAATGCCCTTGGTTTTCTTATTTTTCTAGGAGGCAGATAGGCTTTCTCCAGCAGCAGCGTAACCAAGTTTCTAAGGCTTTTACCTCCGTGAAACCAAACTCATAGTCAGAAAACAAAGTCACTAAGGCCTAGGTCAAGCTAGTGTCCTGAAGTGGGCCTGCAGCCCATAGCAACCAGCATGGCTTCCAGTCTTTTCTCTCTCCTCCTCAGCTTCCCTTTCCCATTTATATATAGCTTTGCCCCCAGGGTGAGGTAGGATGCCTCTTGATTGGGCCCAGGCTCTTTTGACCGTAAGCTGCAGATTAAAGGGGCCATAGACCCTGCCACAGTTACTTACATTTTGTTGCCTCTCACAGAGTTAAAAAATAAGCCAGTTTTTATATATATATAAAGCGGGGGAGGGTTTATGGGAAGCAAACAGAAAATTAGGAGGATTCTAATGTTTAGACCTGCAGATCTCTCCTCATCACAAAAGACGGGTGCTCCTTATCCATGTTTTTGAATCTCACTGAAAAGTTTGGTTCTGTTCAGTTTAATGACTTGGGGAAGGCTCATATTACTGTTTATTTTATCCAAACAAGGCCTCTCACCCGTGTTAATAATACCATCATTTGATGAAGAGTAGCAGTCAGATACTATGATACTCTGTATTATCAGAAAACTGTTATGCTTCATCTATATAAATGCAGCTAAACACTCACTGCAGCCTGCAGCTACTCTGTGCTGTTCAAAGGCAATTCTGGCAGCATTTTTTCTTGACTCCTTCTGATCATTTCATTCTTCACTCAAAAGCTGTAGCATATACCAATCATAAATTAGCATGAAACAGACTGTATGTCCCATCCTGACCTAATGGTTTCTGTCTAGCAAAAAGCTTTATAACCCTATTTGAAATAGCATAACTCTGAATGCTATTCCCCGTACTGCCACATCAACACAAGCAGCTTCTTTTACTATGTAGAAACAGTCCTTCAGTAATGCAGAATGCTATCAGTCGGTTCACTGAACCGTGCACAAGGGCTGTAGATTGCACTTAGACTTTACTTACCTTAGGATATGGATAGTGCTTTCCTTTGGGATACAGACCTCCAGTAAACCGAGGAATAACCATGTTTGGTACCAAAGTGTCATTTATCATCAGGAATGCCAACCTTTCTCCATCTGGGGACCACCAGTGGGCAACGTGAGAGTGAAGAAGCTCCTCTGAAACAGATGCATATTCTTGGAAATTCATAGAAGTAACTATTGTGTGATTCAGATTACCAGCTCATTCATTTGCAGTTTATACAATTTCTATGCTTTGTTGCAATGCAGCTATTGTAATTATAAAGAAATATTGAAAATTCTCCTGGACTGAATTGCCTGAATATTAAGGACTATTATAGGCTAAATTACGAGTTTTTACTCAGATGAGAATTCCCAATTATATCAATGGAATTACCTGCATAAATGAGATGATTATTATTTCCTTATATTTAGTCCTAATATTGTTCTATCCATTTTTTAATTCTTTTGTAAATGATTTGCATCAATAGAGTTTAAAGGCATTTAAAGGCATTTTTAGCACTAGTATCATTCTATCCAGTTATTTATGTTTTATTCTTTAATTTGGAGAAAACCTTCAGTTTTATTGAATCCCATTTTGCAAGAAATTTTGATGGGGGTGGAGGGTATTCTGTTTTGGAATAGATTTCTTTCTTTCTTTTTTTAAATTACCAAATTCCCAGCCAAATGAAAAATCTAGTTCCTGTCCAGCACTAGATCTGACTAATTTAGCTCTTTTACTTTCAGTCTGTGATCAGACTTTGATTTTGTTTAACTAGCTAATTTACTATTTGTACTTTTTCAATGAACACCGTGTTGTACACAAAATTCAGCTGTGTGTCTGGAAACCAAAATTTGGCGTATTCACAAGCTGTCCACTCAGAATATTCACTAATTGCTGTTCACATGTGATCGATTGCCTGAGTTACAGAATATTCTTTCTGCTCCCTGACTGGATAACTGAAACCTTTTTACACAGGAAAACAACAGATAATGAATGATGAACACTCATATAGCAAACATTTTTGTTTGTTCTAAAACACCGCTGTTTGCATTTAAATAAGGATATTCGCACAAAGAACAGCCACTCCCAAATACTTCTGTAAACCAAAGCCCAGCAACATGAGTATTTGTGAATTGCAAATGAAAAAGTCACACAAATAAGGTCAAAATGAGCGGCTATTTGGAATTCATTTGAATGTCCATTAATATAATTGTGCAGTCTTCAATCAGCTATATGCCTGATGCCACCACACAGTATTTCACCTATATCTACTGCTTGCAGAATACTGCTTAAATTAACAAGTTACCTAGGAAAGAAGAAAAGAGTCAGAATGCCACAATATGCTCAGGGGATTTGTGCCTAGAAAACCCCCTATGTGCACCCTCTCACAACTGTTAAAGAGATGGTGTGTGCGGAAGAGGGGAACAGCTTCTTCCATTCCACCATAGCCTATTCCTAGGAATCCATGGAGTCCGCTCTCTGGGAGCAGGACCTGCATCAGAGCTATGGAGCAAGGATTGGACAGCCTGAGAATGGGTGGAATGGCTTGACAGAGGCGACACAGAGCTCACAGGCCAAGGCTCCCCTATCCCCCAATGCTGTATAACCTTTGCTGGATATTACCTGATCCAGAGAGCCCCCTCTGTGGTGGGGGAGCCCCTCACAAAGTGGCTTCCAGTGGCTGTCCTGACAGGGCTTAATGAGGAGCAACTGAAACAGTAAACTGGAAATACAGGATCTCTGCATCAGTGTGTCTGGCTTCCTTCATATTCAAACACAGGAAAAGTTATGGCCTTGCTGAAAATCAACCTCCATGTTTTTTGGAGAGGTTAATGGGCCTGATTTCCAACCCTACATATGCACTTGCATGATAAATTGCACATATGGATACAAACATGTATTTTCTGGTGCAAACCATCACCCGCGAGTTTTGTGAATGGAAATTCTAACACCTCTGAGCACACAGGTGCTGGAATTTTCAGGGCCGCCCAGAGGGGGGGGGGCAAGTGGGGCAATTCGCCCCGGGCCCCACAGGGGCCCCCACGAGAGTTTTTTGGGGCCCCTGGAGCAGGGTCCTTCACTCGCTCCAGGGGCCCCGGAAAACTCTCGCGGGGCCTGGGCTTCCGGAGCTTCTTCCGCTCCAGGTCTTCAGCGGCAGTTCAGCGGCGGGGGGATCCTTCCGCTCCAGCACCCACCGCCGAAGTGCCCCGAAGACCCGCGGCGGGGGGTCCTTCCACCCCAGGACCCGCCGCCAAAGTGTTGGGTCTTCGGTGGCAATTTGGCGGAAGACCCCAGGCCCCCTGAATCCTCTGGGCAGCTCTGGGAATTTTACAGTGCACATTCAAAGCATGGACACATGTATGTGCATGCACTATTTTACATAGACATGTGTAAAGCTCAGGTAGAGTATCAGTGGGAAATGTAACATTAATATGTGCATTTTCAACTAGTTACTTCTCTTCCTTATGATTTATATTTCTTACCCTGTTTTTTAATGCTTATATAAGAAAGTAATTTGTACTGTCAACAATTTTATTTATCTTTCATAAAAAAAATTGTTTCTAAAAATGCACACCAACCTTTTTTATAACAGATAATTTTCTGATATGCACAATCGAGTTGAAATTGAAAAAAATGCCGCATTGGCATGGCATAAATGACAGAAATTGGTCTTGTTACTCTTTAGTTACTGTACACAAATACTACAAATACCGAGGCCCTTTGCAGTCAATATACTCAGGTAATTTTAACGTATTTATTTCTCTCACAGTATCTGGTCTTAACAATAGGTGGAACTTTGCCATAAGGATCTACAATAGCATTAGAATCTCCTATACATTCTCTATTAACTAAGGACCAGATTTTGTAATCCTTACTTATACTGAGTGTTTCCTTAGCCATAAGTGATGTGGCAGGCAGGCACAGTCATAGGAAAGAGATCTTGGCCAGTGTAACATGCCAGAGCGCCAAAGTTGGTCTGTCAGCAACTTCACCCCAGTCCCCCCCGAAACCTGACTCTTTCTTTTCCCCAGTTTCACTCATCCTACAATGCTATCTCTTAATCTTGTGAATTGTTTCACTCACTACTACACTACCCACAAGTAAGTATATTTGAGTAACCTTTACCAATGTTTAGTAGAGTCCAATTGACTTTACCAGGGCTTCTCTTATGCTAGACTTCACCTAGTCATTAGGTGGAGGATTCCTCTCCCTCCCATATGACCTAAATAAATGTCAGGTTGACCTCTAATTACTCCCCAGGGATGAATGCTGCCCAAGAAAGACTGGAGAATTGGCAGAGCCATAACTTTGTCTGCCCAATGTGCTGAACAGCGGAGCTGGTCAGCTGCCTGGGGTGGAGGGTGGGAAGGAATATACTGCACTTTGTAAAGGGGAACAGTGTGAATCTGGAGATCTCCAGGAGTCATTCAGAATTATCTTTTGCACAGTGCAACTCAACACTCCCCCCCCAATTCAGAGCATATCACACAGGCTACCGTCTTGTGAGTATGTGCAACTCACCCTAAGGTTAGCAGAATTTGGCCCAAAGTTGCCTAGCAAAATTTTGAATAATCATGAATGTGACTCAAGTAATACTTTGTTTTAGCAACAAGGTGAGCTGCTCTGTCAGATTTAATTAACTTTATATGGTTAAATACACCAATTTATATGCAATCATATTAGATTTCCAGTATCTCAAGTGCATTTAAAATGATCTTCCATGCTAAAGATGCTCTTCTCCCTGGTTTTGAACTTCACTGACCTAGTAAAATACTTTCAAAACATTAATAGAATCCATTAAAAGCTGAGGCGGGTAATCTTTTTAATACAGGCATTTAAACCTCTATAGAATGTAAATTACCATTCTTATTTCAGAGAGTCCATTTGAGCTCGGGTTTTCAAAGAAGCGTAAGGGTATGTCTGCACAGCAACTAGACAACTGCATCTGGACTATGCAAACCGACTCAGTCTTGTGGGGCCTGGGCTGCGGGGCTTTTTCATTGCTCTTTAGCCCGCACTCTGGGGACCCTCCCCTACTCTAGAAAATATAACTATATGCAAATGAGTCAATATAAAATATGAGCTAATGCAAAGATCTGAAGGCAATTTTGCAAGAAAATAGGAAGAGAAAAAGCAAAATAGCTTCAGACACTGGAATGAATAGTTTTCTCCTGTAGGTTTTGTACAAGAATCTCTTCCCTGTATTAATAAACAGCTATATTTATCCACCTTACCTTCATAGAGCCAGTCTGCGATTCCATTAAAAATGATTCCTTCTTTTCCTGAGGATGTCAGTCGCAATGAGCTACTCTTTACATCAGGTTGATAGTAGATGTTATTTTCAAAAATATAAATCTAGATTAGGTAAAAGAGATAAAGGGGGGAAATACCATGTTGGTAAACATAAATGAATGTTTTCATGCCAGTGATAGAAATACAATTTCTATGGTTTCAGAACAGTCTAAAGAATAATTCATCATCATTTTCATTGAAGATCTCTTTAGATTTTCTGGTACTGTGTTATCAATTTCTAAGAAACTTTTAACATTCTTGTGGCTCTGAATCCTTTCTTCTTAACTATTATGCCAACTCAAATATTTCTACTCCCTTTAGCAAATTTTCTCACAATCTCCAGAACCAGCACTGTAAAGAGGCTAAAAAGTCAAATGTTATTAATTTAACATTTAAATATCTATTTAACAATTAAATAGATTATGAAACATTTTGTTAGTCCCATTTTTATCCAGAACAAATATCTTTATTTCCATCTATGAAAACAGATATAGCTGTATAGATACAGATTACAAATATAAATTACAGATATACATCACTGGTGTAAGATGGGAATTAAGTGAAATAAGAATGAGACCAAGGAACTGAGTACTGTTTGATTCTCTCTATGCTCTTATACCATGCACCTCACTGGTATCTGAACATCTTACACAAAGCACATCATAATAATGACCCTCCTATTGTAAAGTCTGGTTTCCTTATTTTTTCTCTGTAGATGTTTGGGAAGAATTTCTCTTTTCTCATTTTTCTTCCCCTCTTTTCTTCTTCTCTCCATTATTTTCATCCCTCACTCTTCAATGGCAAGGAATCAGTGAGGACACAGACAGAAATTAGAATCTTTTGGCAAGTGGCTGCAATTTGAACTTCAAACAAGATATCTTCTGCCAACAATTTGTCCCAGTAGCAATGAAAAGGGAGAAGTCTACAACCACCTTAAGCGGTCAGTGGTTCTCCTCCTTCAATGCTAAAATATAGAGCCCTCTAACATGTCCTGGATTTAACCCAATCGAGGGAGGAGGAGCAGGAAGAGGCCTACATCTGTCTTTTTACAGTATCTTCCCTTGCTTCTTCCCAGCCAACCCCAGCACTTTTTCTTAGAATTGAGATTCTTCTGAGGAGATCAGAAAGCTGTTGTTGTCTGGCAGGGGCCATGAACCACCTGGAGAGACTGGCCCACCTTTCTGAAGCCTGCTAAAATGGCCAGCCCCTTCTCTCTATCCACATCCCTCCTCTTGTATCTTAGTTCTTTTGTTGTAGTGACATTCAGGGAAAGCTACACAACAGAAGTGAGTCTTACACTTTGCTCTGATAACAGTGAGTTTTGAGGCTGTTTTCACCTCATTCAGTCTCATGCCCTTGCTGTTTCCAATGGTAAACCAAAGTGATATTTACACTCCAGCCTCCTGGTGTTTCTAAGAATTAGAGGAAGGAGCCAGTGGGTGAACACCTGGGAAGGGGCAGAAGGGTCTCCCTATTTTTGATGTAATCCGAGTCTAAGTTTGAAGTTAAGAATGTTAGAGCACTAAGAGGTGCAAGGAAGAGGGGAGAGAGAAAAGGAAGACCAAGAGAGAAAAAACAGGAGGAGCAGTGAACCTGATTGTAAAGATAAGGGTTTATAATGGAAGCAATGACACAACCCTAAGTATAGCACTATGTGCTTCAGCTAATGCAGAACAGTCCAGCACTTCTCCGAGCAAGGCATCAAACCTGTCCTCCACTCTCTACACTAGCTTCCCATAGAATTTTGAATCAGTTTGGATGATAGATCTCAGATAGATCTTTAAAAGAGAACTGGATAAATTATTAAAAGAGAACTGGATAAATTCATGGTGGTTAAGTCCATAAATGGCTATTAGCCAGGATGGGTAAGGAATGGTGTCCCTAGCCTCTGTTTGTCAGAGGATGGAGATGGATGGCAGGAGAGAGATCATTTGATCATTGCCTGTTAGGTTCACTCCCTCTGGGGCACTTGGCATTGGCCACTGTCGGTAGACAGATACTGGGCTAGATGGACCTTTGGTCTGACCCAGTACAGCCGTTCTTATGTTCTTATGTGAGTCCTTTACTTCAAAGTGCTCCGCAGCCTGGGCCAAGATATTTACAAATTTGCCTAAAGCTCTGAAATGAAGACCATAATTAACAACTCTGTTTCTCTGGCACAGTGGAACTCTCTACAAGGAAAAAGCTCATCTGTGTAGGAGACAGAACTTTTTCAGGGGCTGGTCCAAGACTATGGAATGAACTCCCTGAGGAACTAATGACCATTACAACCCTCATCACCTTTCACTCCAAGGGAAAGACACATTTATTTGATGTTGGCGTCTCTAACATAAATAGCAATGTGCATATTTAGTTAAAAAACAAATAAAACAAGACACTCTACTACATACACTTCTCCACCTGGGAAGAGTATGAGAGAACAAACATGTGACAGATGTTAGTCACATTACTTAACAGACTCCTGAAAGGCACTCACATAGTATGGTGATAAGCATGATATAAGAACTTCTGTAGAACAGAATACAATACTACTTCCTTTCCCTTGTTACATGGGGATCTTCTCCTCTCCTATCATATTCTTCCTTGAAACACAGTTCTTTTGGAATGTGCGATCCCTGATCTCTTCGTTGGCACTATCTACTCCCTCTTTCCCACCTGATGTTATAACAAACACACACCAGCAAAAGCAAACAAACTAACAAAGAGGAAAGGAAAATGGAGAATCACAGCTGATGTGAATTCCTGTAATAATGCTTCTGCCAAGTGGATTTTCCCAATCATTTTATTTTTTTGTTATCCCTCATCCCTCCTCTCACCCGATGTCAACATTCCTGATTTGTCCTAATTGTAAATTCCTTAGGGCTTATTCTCTTGCTTATCTTTAAAGTGCCATAGCCATGTATGCATTTGCCAAGCACACAATAATAATAAATAATAACAACAAAACAATTCATAAGAACATACACACACCATAATAGCTTTGCAGGCAGGAAAATGCAGATAACATAGCAATAGATAAACAATACATAATATAAGTTTTGGTGCTAACATCTCTTCGATATGCACTCAGGCTACAACACTGGGCTGCTTAATTGCAGTAAATGCATTTCCATAGATCATCTAAAAGGCCCAGGTATTTATCATATGTCTGCTTGTGGGAATAATACCAATCTAAGGTTAAGTATTCTTGACCTTATCACTGCTTTCCTCTCCCCTTCCCAATTATCAGTTGAAACAGATTTCCCTAATCATCTTTAAAGTACAGACATTTATTGATATTTAATAATATCTATATCAGGATTTCTACTTTATGAAGCAATAAAGCTAAAGAGTTTCATACCATGAGCACTGAAGCATGTTTTAGTTATTATCGGGGACAAAGGGTGACTTGGGACAAAGTTACTTCATGGTCAGAAATTCAAAATCCTATGTGAATTCAAACTTCAAGTAAAAATAATTGATGAAATGTTTTATGGTTTCAGCAGCTATATAAATTATCCAAAAGTATTGACCAGTAATTACATTTATATTTGAAGAACTGAAATTGGATGCAGTTCAGAATCTCTCTGAACCTGAAAAATATGACCCAACTTTAAGCTTGGAGAAGAGCTGGAATAAGAATTTTAATGATGCCAACTTTCTGAAGAAGGTAATGACGGGCTCTATAGTCAATGTATATTACTAAACAAAAAAAAAGGTGACCTACTTAATTATTTAAGGAAGCCTAGATGAAATACGATCATTTTGCCAAATAGTTTTTCTTTTAGCCAGTTAAAAGCATTTATTTATGCCAAGACAGATCCTCAGGCAGTGTAAATGGGTGTGGCTCCAATATGTAGCATTACCTCCAATGTATAAAGAAATGTTTTTAACTGGCTAAAAGAACAACTTGGAAAAATGATCTTATTTCATTTAGGTTTCTTTGAACACCTAGATCAATCTTGTCCAGTATTGTAGAACAATAACAAGGACAAAATATTACTTGTATTTCTTTTTTTCTTACTTTTAGGTTGTTTCTGTCTCAAATTGTGAAAACTTCTTTTATGGCTGGATGCTGTAGTGAAAAGCTTTCATTTAAATACTGCACTGTCAGTCAGCATGCAGGATTAAGAACTACTTTTATAACTGAACCATGAAAAGGGTCTTTAATCTTGTTACTACTATTTAGTATGTGTTGCTAATTGAATTTAATACACTGCACATAAGAAAATATCTCACAAGGAACATCCAGTTGTTGGTTCCACTAATCACATGGTCATTCATTCTTACTCATTATTATTTAATAAAGTGCCCCATCCCTATCTGCCCTGACCACCCAACCAGCCCTCTTTTCATCCTTCAAACATTCCCACAAACAGCCTCACATAATCTCTCATCACGAATTCCCCTTTCCTCTTCTTTACTCCTGATCTCAGACTCCAACCACTGTGAAATCTGTGCCTATCTTGCCCCACAGGAAATTCTTTCTTCCTATTGCACATGAGGAGTGGAGCTGCTGGGGACCTGTGCCCACCCTCTACCCATGTCCAGGAGCTAGGGATGACTTTATTTGTTAGCTAAAAACGATGAAACCCATGACACCGAGTGCAATACACATATTAACAAATTAAACAAGATTTAAACCCAGGACCTTGCAGAACTAAATCAACCACCTAGACTAAACATGCTGCTCTAAATCATCCCCTCCACTGCCGGGTCTGTGCAATGTTGTGCAGGATTTAGTCCCAAAAGAATAATGTGTTCATGCTTGATGTTGTAGAAATACCTTAGTATAAATCGCCATTAAGTTCAGTCATTCGGCCCCAGTCTGTAACTTTGAGCACTTGCTATAATTCATCTGGTGTCATTTTTGAGTTATAGGGGCCCATAAAAAGTGTTTGAAGCCAAAGAAATTACTCCATGCAGATTTCTTACAAATATATAAAAGACCAAAACCCCAGAGTCATTGGGTTTAAGACTTTTCACACTGTGGTTCATCTGAGAGAATTTATTTTTATAGATCAGTTGACCACATTCCACCCCTTGAAAACAAGATCTTTGAATGAAAATGTTCATATCTGCTAGTATAGCAAAGCAGATAGCACATAATTACAAAAACATTAGCACTAAAATCAATTAGTAGTAACCTTAACATGAAAATTGCTAACATTGGACTCAATCATGGCTTTGTGACAAGCCCTGAACAAGGGTCAGTGCATTGGTACAGTGCCCCAGGAGCAGCCCATGACTGTAGAAGTCAGGATCGGCCTCACGTTTTTTTGCTACTCGGGGGAGGGGGAGGGAATATGTTGTGCCAGGTCTAAAGTCCCTAGTGCAACATAATTCTCCTGACATGCTCTTCATGCCCACTTGCGATTCTAGTAGCTGGCACAATTGAGTAAGTTGGTGCTTTACTCTCCTTTGTTCAGCCCCCCAACCCAGGCCACAGGCTAGCCCACCGCTATGATTATAGTAAGAACAGTAATGTATTTTCCTAGGACAACTGAAGGCTGGAAAATGAATTTAATGCATATTATTTTTTGGACATTGCCACGCTGCATAATATTATAAAGTAAGCGTCTCGAATACACAGCAACAATGGATAAAACCACCTGTAATGTATCTTGTAACCAGCTGACACTGATCATCAGCTAATTTGGCAATGTGCTCCTTTCAAATAGCTCCAGCAACTGAAATCAGGAACGCTGAATGCAATCAAATGGAATCCACTTCCTTAGAATTTCAAAGTGAAATTGAGTTCTAACTGCAATGGAAGGAACATATTCATCTGCTTCCTGAATGTATAATTATATAAGTCTGAATTGCCATTTGGAGAGCCAGAGAACTGGGAATTATTTTGCCTGGCATGAATGCCCCAGCAAAGAGTAGACGTGGGTACCAATATTGCAAATTCCAAGCATTCAAAAATCATGAGCCCCGCCCAAGAAAAGATTTTGTTTTCTTTTTGATTTGCTCTTTGGATTTTGAGCTGTGCATTGGAACTGTGCAGGCAATGGTTTTCCTGTCCCACAAAGTTTTTGAGATTTCAGAAAATTCTCCTGTACCAAATCATGACAAAAAGGTGGTACCTCAAACATTTGTGCAAACTGAAAATCTGAAAATAAATTTGGTTTGGGTCAATCGAAATGTTTCATTTTAATAACATCAATATATTTTGTTTAGATTTTGACCACTTTTTCTTTTTTTTTAAATTATTAGAATTAAGTGACATTTTGAAATGAAAAGTCATTTAGAACTTGAAGCCCAGAATGTTTTGTTCTGAAATGTTGAAACACACATTCCAACAATTTTTATTTTCCCAAAAAAGTTTTTTACTTGAAAAATTTGTCAAAACCAGTCCTTTCCCACAAAAACATTTCAGTCATGATCAATCAGCATCTTCTGATGAAAAATGTTTTGTTGCAAAATCCCTGGCCAGTTCTACTTTATACTGCCCTCAGGTCACATTTTCAAGCTTTATTCTGCAAAACTGAGGTCTGTAAACTTATTTTATTATTGTTCTTTCTGAATTATGAATCAATTATTATTAGCTGTATTACTGTAGCATCTAGGAGCCCCAATCATGGACCAGGACCCCCTTGTGTTAGGTGCTGCCCAATTTTTTAAATAAGAACTCAGATTCTCATTTAATCACATGCCTCCAAGAGGTGGGGCTTGAAGGAAAACATGAAATATCACAAGACTCATGTTAAACTCATGAGAGTTGGCAATACTGGAGCAGACTATGTAGACAACACTGCAAACTGAGATGTGATTACAGCACAGGTATCATGGTATCATGCAATAGGTCAATAACGTGCGACCACTGGTAATTAGTACCGAGGGTCAATGTTGGGATATTGAAAGTCTTTTTCCTGAGTGTCTGGCTGGAGAGTCTTGCCCGCTTGCTCGGGGTTCAACTGATCGCCATATTTGGAATCAGGAAGGAATTTTCCTCCAGGGTAAATTGGCAGTGGCCCTGGAGGTTTTTCGCCTTCCTCCGCAGCATGGGGCAGGGGTTGCTTGCTGGAGGATTATCTGCTACTTGAAGTCTTTAAATCAGGATTTGGGGACTTCAACAGCTGAGTCAAGGGAGAGAATTATTTCAGGAGTGGGGGGGTCAGCTTTTGTGGCCTGCATCTTGCGGGAGGTCAGACTAGATGATCATAATGGTCCCTTCTGATCTTAAGTTCTATGATTCTATGATTAACTTTACCCACGCTCACACACCTAAGTGCTATAGTAACATAAATTAAATACATAAATAAGGGAAACCACATATCTGGGACACCAATCCTGAAAACACACACATTCTTAATGTTACTAATGTGAATAGTCGGGACTATTCAAAGTAGTAAAATTAAGCACATGTGTAACTGTTTACAGGAGCAGGGCCTTGGGGCACACTTGTTTACTTACTGAAAAGGGTGATGACATGTATTTTAACATCTTCCCTTGGAGTACTATCTCCAGAAGGGCCTGTGGGTATTGCTGATGTACAATTCACTAAGTGAATGTTGCAGGGTTTTTCTTAATACAAGCTCATGTCCAATTATTAATATGATGGTTTTACAGGGATATACTGAACACTAAAATTTGCTGACTGCATCTTTCAAAATTATTAGAAGAGGAATTGCTAAAAGTATAGCAGAGTGATATTCTCATAAATTCATCAATGGCTTTGTGCCTAAAACGCTTTCCCAGCTTTTAGGCATGATGATAAGAAAATAAATTGAAAAAAGCATAAGGTGGAACCAGGCTACGCTATCTCACATGAAAATTGCATTACTATTTTTTAACTGCTTCTCACCACACCCTTTAGTATTTGGGGCATAGACCACTTAGTGAATAAAACTTCAAAGTGTGTAAATATCAAACTCGAACCTCAACGTTGCATGACCTATTATTTCATTAGAGAGTTATTTGACAAACCTATTCATTTTCAAATTTAACAAGCCAACAAAATCTAGCATGTGTTTAATTAAATCTTTGTCTTTAATTAAACATATCTTTAGGAATAATTTGGATTAGCAAGAAATTTAATTCTGATAATAATCAAATTCACTTCAATTTAATGTGAAGAACTGAAGACTCTTAACTTTAATGTTTTCGATGCGACACTAATCCTTTCCCCCCTTCTGCTGCATCTCAGTCAGCGTCATTGATTCCTCAACTAAATTACCTTCTTTCAAAATACTTGTTTATGGTTTGTAAAATGTTTCACAATATCAAATTATGAAATATTCTTCAAGGACTAATTCCTGTGGGCAGCACCCAGTCCAGGTAGTTAGGGTCAGATAATAGGCAGATGTGCAAGGGTGGAGAAAAAGTCTCTTTAAACTACTGCTAATAACTGGAGCAGTTCCTGGGCCTTCTTAATCACTTCCACCAGTGCAGGTGGAGAGGATCCATGGACTGCTAGAATCTCCAGATACACCCCCAACCCTTCTCTCAGCCCCCTATGTATTTCAGAGCAGGGTGTCTGAACGGAGCTGGATTTTGGGCTATGCAGAGGATGTGCACCTTTCTTCTAGTTCCACCGTCAGTGGCCCCCTTTTCCCAGCATCTGGCCATGGAGGGCAGGATTGGATTTACCCTGAAGAGATCTGCACACATTTTAGAGATACATCTGTGCTGCAAAATTTGACTCTGAATGTAGAAGCAAATTCAAACTTTCTTGAAGTCCAAGAGTGTTCCATTTCTCCCCAGTATAGATGTACCGACAGCTCAGCATGCAGTCTTTACATTATTTATCTTTCACTTCATTGGAATTATGGACATCAACAAGGGTTCAGATGCACAGTGCAAAGTTAAGATTCCGAGATGAACTTCCCCCAAAATTGCGGGTGAGGGGTTGGAACTAATGGTTTAATTTTGACCTATTTCTAATACATCTGCTTTGGTCTAGAATGTGATAAATAAATAAAATAATTAAATAATAATGGAAGGTACCGATAACAATCAAACAGAATTGTAGTTAGCATATCCTTTAAGATAATCTGACTATTCATCATAGCGTCACTGAAAAACTAATCCAGATCCTAAACTGGTTAGCATAAGAGGAAATCCTATTCTAAGATAATGAGTGAATTTTTCCAATTACTTTTTTGTAGCTTGTCTGTGACCAATTTGCATGACTCTAAGATTGATAACAACAAGACAAGCAGCGTGCACCATCAAAGATAATAGAAATATGCACTGCAAGCTGTGAGGGTCAATGGATTCTGAAACAATTTACCCTCTACCCACTAGTTTTAATAGCCTCCTGAAATTTAATGTTCAAGGTGAAATGATAACACCAAATGTCCAGTGTCTTGTCTTGGGGTAATCAACAACAGTACAATCCCAAGAAAACAGAGGTTTGTCACATGCTACAGAATATGTTAGCACCTCCGGCATACTCCAATTCTGAAAAGTAGTAACATTGTTGTTAGTAAGACTGGGAAGATTAATGAATTTCTCCCGAGACTGGACTTGTTTATGCTCATCCGATGTCAACTCTAAAAGTCCGTCCCCCCCAATTTTTTTTCTTTGTTTTTAGCCTCCATGTGTTAAAGTAAATCACGGTTATAAAATAAGGGAGGGGCAGTTATGTTAGAAAGTAAGTATGTAAGTCTGATTACTCACTCCAAAAATAAAAAAGCAAATGAATCATTATCTGGATCATAAAAAAACCCAAAACCAAGACAGTTTAAAAGCACAATCACATTTTACTATTTTATTTAAGAATCTATATTCTCTGTACATAGCACCATGCAATATCCCTGTCATAAATGCAGCATTTAACATGAACCTTTAAAGCTGATCACACTCAAGCATGTCTACAGTGCAATCGGGAGGTGTGACTGCAGCAGCTGTAGACATACCTGAGCTAGCTTTGAACTAGCTTTCAATGGAAGAAAGGAACCTACATTCCTTTGAGGATCTGTACCCATCTGCTGAAAGCATAGGGAGTTTGTGGGCCATTGGCAAGCCAGGGGATCTGAAACTAGTTCAATCTCTCACAATCAGGTGGGGGAAGGATACAGCAGCAAGGGAGGCAACTGCAACACAAGGCTACAGAACCACAATGCTGCTTCACTATTGTTTCATTGTCTGAAGCACAGTTCTTATTTGGGCTGCTTGCTGACCAAGACTTACATTCATGCCTTTCTTGCCAGGAAGAGCTCATACATTTCTAACTTGAAACTCAGGTAGTTATATGGCCCTTCACAACATTCAGGTGAGGTGGGGTGTCAAGACAGCCTATACCAGGATGGTCTAATTCCTTCTAGGCCAGGAGGGTGGGGAGAAGACAGCTGTGTTCTGTAGCGGTGCCGGGACTGCCAACCCAACTGGACAGCATCAAGTGATTGGGGCTGATGGTTACCAGCTGGAAGATATAAATGAAGACTCCAGCTCTAGGAGAGAGTCTGGGACTAGCAGCGGGTTGGGAGTATGCTTGCCTGTATGTAGCAGAGGACTGTGAAGAGGCCTGGGGACCCTCATAGACTGGAGAAGGTCCTGATTAGTAAGTTGTGGAATGCCAGAGGCTGCTATTAGATAGGCGGAGAGCAGGAGAGAGGACTATTACTTTACGATGTTATTCCATGTTTATTTTATGTTGAAGAATAAACTAAGTCCAGAGGCATGGGCTATAAATTTGGGAGTGGCCAATTCATTGGCTCAGGCTAGTGATTGAGTCCAACTTAACGCACCATTGGCATTATACAAATATATTATACATAATACAAATAATATATGATAAACAAAGGCAGTACTATTTGTGGTCAAACACCAACATTGTGCTTGATGTTATACGAGATACAAAGACACAGTTGTTGCACAATGTCCCATCCTTCATGTGCTTAAGTTTGAGTCCTTAAGACCCCAATCCTGCAATGACAGGTGAACAACAAGAATAAAAGAGGCATTTGGAGACCCAGATGATTTTTTTTCTTTTGTTGTTTAAATACAAATGGAAGTAGTGGTATATTTAGAGGGGTTTGCATCGGAAGGCATCATGGAAGTAGTGGAGTGTCTGAAGAAGAGGGTGGGATCCTTGGGAAAGAAAGGAAAGTGGGAGCGGATCCAAGAGACTATGAGGCTGACACCACTGGCTGAGTGAAGAGGATAAGGTGCAATGTGATATCAAATGAGCGGAGAGACGGAGATGCAAAGCTGGAGTTGTGCAGAGCCTTGATAGCTAATGCAATAATCTTACATTTAGTTCAATAGACGAGGTGCAGGAACTGGATAATCAAATAGGAGATGACATGGTTCAAGAGGAAGGGTAGGAAGATGATTTTGGGTACTGGATTCTGGGTAGATTGGAAGCAAGCGATATGTAAAAGGAGGCCAGAGAGAAAGGGTTTAGTTAAGGTGGGAGATAAACCCCAAAGTGTTTTCGCTGCAAGGACAGTAGGAGGGTGGACAGGTTTTATATGTATAGAGCAGAGAAAAATAATAGATCTAATACATTTTTAAAAATAAAATTCCCTATAAGTGTTAAAGACATTTAAGATATCTACATCACGTCTTATTGTGATTATTACATTATTACTGCTATCGGATATTATTATTTCAGAAGCATCTAGAGGATCGAAGTGAGATCAAGGCCTCACTGAACTTAGCACTGTACAATCATAATAAGATATATTATACTTTAAACAGATAAGATAAACAAGGGAGATGAAAGGAAATGAGTTCCTGAGAGGCTAAGTGACTTGGCAAAGGTCACACAGGACCCAGACAGGGCCGCCCAGAGGATTCAGGGGGTCTGGGGCAAAGCGGGGGAGCTGCGGCGCTTGTACTCACCCGGCAATGGTCTGGGTCTTCGGCAGCATTTCGGCGGCAGGGGACCCTTCAGTCGCTCCACGTCTTCAGCAGCACTGAAGGGCCCCCCCCACCGAAATGCCGCCAAAGACCCAGACCGCTGCCAGGACAGGGCTCACAGGGCCCCTGCAGGGCCCGGGGCAAGTTGCCCCACTTACACCCACCTCTGGGCAGCCCTGGACCCAGATCCTCAGACTCCAGCTCAGCATCTTACCCACTGGACCAAGCTGCCTCTCTTTTTGCTCCGAACAAGATAAAAGCTTCACTGTGCTGCTGCTGCCTGAAACAAGTGTGGCTATTTCCATCCCGCATACATTCCCTGGTTAACCTCCACCATTATAAATGCTGCTGGGTACAGCTGAGCAAGGAGTCCATCACATTGTAAGTGTAGTCTAAGTTCCATGGCTTCTTCTAGTGACACGTCCTGATAATTAATTCTTCAAAAGCTACAAGATGTTTTTCCATCTGGGCCTGTCTCTTACCCATTTGTTCTCTCTCATGTTTAACCATATGATATTAACCAGGGCCAAATCCTGCATTCCTCTGATAGATCAATCTTCACTCAGTAATATTTCCAAAGGAAGCCTGCAGAGCCCACAAATGCTAACACACTTAAATAAAAACAATATCATGTAAATAACATAAAGATCCCATATTTTCAATATTTACAGGTCAGACATTTTATTATGAACTCTGGATATAAGACAACTCTATCTGGACCTTTAACCACTTGTGAGGAGCTGATCCAGGAGCAAATTGGAACAAAAAGTTTAGTTTCCAAGACACACAATTTTGATTGAAAAAGATGTTAAGAAAACAACCCAGATAAAAAGATGAGAGAGAAACCTGGACAAAGAAATCAATCCGGCTGAATGGGTCTTTATATGTGAGAGGGGATACACATCTTCAATCTGTGTAGCTCAAAGAAATTTTTGATTAATCACTCTATAGATGGCATTTGACTCCACATAACATCCCTCGTATTTTTGCTACCAGGCAGGCGCTCAGTTTGAAGAGTTCTGGGGAAAGGGGAACAGACTTGCACATGTGGTAGCTGTATACAGGAATTAGCCAGTTTTGGGAGGAAATTATTAAAGAGGTTTATCTTATGACAAAATGCTGGCTGTTTAGAAATCCCCTGATCTGCTTATTTAATAGTCCAGTAAACAATCTGCATTTTAAACCGAACACATTAATTTATCTTTTATTGTTAGCAGCAAGATCTGCATACCTGGGTAGGGGAGTAAGAGGGTCCTTGCTCCAGGACCTGTAACAAGGGTAGCTGCTATGTTCTGCCTGCCTGCCTCTGTGGGAAAGGGCAGAACCTTGATATCTTCCCACCACACATCCCAAGTAAGTGACATTAGTTCCATTTGTTTCAACTGGAATTTTGGGGAGAATGGAAATGAGCATAAATTTTCATTCTAATTAGTGGGGTGCATGAATGATACACAAGGAGCAAATTATTTCTGGGTAGGTGGACACACCATGGTTGGAGGCTTCTGATGTTGTTCAGCCCATTCCTAGTTTCAGGCTTAATCATGCGGTATGGAAAATGGCAACTGGAAAGTTCACTGACAGAAAGGTCTGTGTTTCCCTTGATTTACAAATAATATTTTGAACTGTCCCCCAATTTCAGGGAAAATTAAAATCAGACCTCTGGAACTGTATGAAACCTGCAATTGTCACTTTGCAAAATACTTGCAATAAAGATAGCAAAATTGGCTCTAATTTGTGCAATGTTACCTCATTTGCCATCATGTTCTAATTATCAGTTTAGAAAAATTCTGCAAATTGTTCCAACAGAAAATACTAAAGATTAGCTTCCATTGGTTAAAACAAACCCCAAAGATTAGCTTCCATTGGTTAAAACAAACCCCAAAGATTAGCTTCCATTGTTAAAACAAAAGTTGTATGGCCAAGCAGCAGTAACTAGACATTACGGTCACAAACATGTTTTAAAAGACCTAACTTGGCATTTTCTTTCACACCTTCACTTTCCCAGAGCTCTAACAGACACATGCTTGTTTCTAAACCATGATCCACTGATTATATTGCCCTCAGTTATGGCATATACTTATTTTCTATTCTCCTGCCCCAAGGTTCTGTTAAGATAATTTATTTAGAATACCAGAAAGTCTCTACCTTGATGGCTTCTTTTACCACTATCCAATGGATTCTAATATGTATGCTACTGCTTCTTACTTACATAAAGATATGACAAGACAGCCCTGCTAAATGGCTGCTTAATCTGACAGCTATTAAACCAGGTCAGGTGCATACTTGATGATGTATTTACAATTCATTCTCCTTCCAGTGCACTTAGGGAAATCCAGGGATCAAATCCATCCAACATAGCTTGTTCTCTTAGCCTCCATGGCAACATTATGGCTTCTAATGTCAAAACCTACACTTTGGACTTCTCAATTTTTAAGTATCAACTGTAGTAATTAAAAATATGCAACCCAAACAATATTTTACGTTACTAGTCCCTGATTGCTTAGGGCCTCCGAGTCTAGCAAAGTTAATTGGAATTTTTCCAAAGACTAAAATCTTTGATTTAAATAAATTTCACATTTTCAAAATTTGCTTTAATTCCACATTGGAAAGAAATCAAGCCCTCTACTGGTATACATGCAGTGACACTTGGTCATGCCTTGTACATTTTTGGAAATCTGCTTTTCTAATGGCAATACAAAGGGCGAGTATGTGATACGCCTGCTCAGGCTGACTTGTAATGTACACCGAAAGAAGCCCCATTGAAATGGTTTGGGCTACTCACAGAGTAAAGTGTTACTCAGTGCAAGCTGTCTAGGGCATGCACTGTGAGCTTAAATTCTCTGGTCTGCTATAGCTGCTCTGCACCTCTCAGGCAGCGCAAAATGGCTAAGTCAGAGGCTGGGAGTGGAGAATTCTCTTTGTGTAGGCAAACTCTCTGCAGATTTAAAACTTGCAGAGGCGGCATACACCCACCCTGAGTCAGCTGCCTCCGCTTACCCCAAGCTCTGGCATAAGAGACATATTAGGGAAGGAGAAAGTCATGATAGGAGTTGGTGGGCTGGGATCTTGGACGGGTGAAGCTCACTGTTTTACACTAGTGGCCTGAACTAGTACAGTTCCTCAGCGTCTCTAATTTAAGCTGGGGTTGGGCCGTGTGGATTAGGCAACCGTGACGAGCTCCCTACACTGAGCTAGGCTGCAGGAGAGAATATACTCTTGTGTTTCTTTCTGTATGGAAAGCACCTGACACACTGTGAACGATACAGAAAATAAATGGTAATCAATAATAACAACGGCAACCAGCCCAGTTTAGAAAATTGGGCTTATTTTCTAAAAACATTTTGATTAACCAAAGGAATTTTCACAAGGGGAGACACAATGACAGGATTTTCTGGAGGGTGGGGGGAATTAATTCAATAACTATCGATTAGTTTGACATAGGTGGGTCTTAAAACATTAATTTTTCAAGTTTTACAAAGTATTGTTTTGTTTTTCAATTAAAATACATTGGAGTGGGGCTCAGATAACATGCAGGTGTGAGTGATATCAGAACAAAAACAGAACACAAGTACTTTTTCCATGCTAACTATTACTTCTTCCCTGATCATTATCACTATGTTACGCTAATGCAACTGTCTCAGAGTCGTGTGCTAGCATCATCATTTTTCTTTAAACTGCAAATTAGCTACATGACTATTACATCTCAATAGATATTTAATTAGTTTAAAATCTGCTGTATGAAATAATGAACATTAATCACAACACAGCTGCTAAATACCCATCATAGGTCTATATCTATGCTGACATAAATTGGTACTGTACAATATCTGGGGCTATCCCATGTGGTTTCAAACTCATGCAAATACAGATCCTCAATCTTTGTAATCGCACAAGACATAGCAAAATTACACCATTGTCATAGCCAGAACATCAATTTGATGCCTGGGTCTATCTCTTCACCCAGTGGGGTGGCAGGCCTCTTTTGAAGAACTTTACTTGAAGTCTGGTGGTCCCAATACATTGTAGATTTCTTTAAGGGACTGTATCGCTCAGCCATGGGGCTCTGGTGTTGAGTAGCACAACACTGAACACTCTACACCACCCCCACGCCTCTTTTCCTCACTGGAGCAATGGTTTGCAGATGGCCTATGACTGATGAAGCAGCAGGGAATAAGCTAGAGTGTTGGCTATAGATGCATCACTCTTACATCATAGACTCAATTAACGCGGGCTCATATTACAGGGCTAAAAATAGCAATGTAGATGTACCTGCTCAGGCTGGAGCCCAGATTCTGAGATATGGATCACACACACACTAGGTTTCAGAGCCTGGGCTCCAGCCCACTGGGAACATCTACACTGCTATTTTTAACCGTTTGGTGTGAGCCTGAGTCAGCTGACCCAGGCTCTGAAACTTGCAGCCCTGGAGGTTATTTTGAAGTGTAGACAAACCCTCTCATGTGACCTGTCTGGTTCTAGGACACCTGTTCTTTCCACGTCCAGTTCCAATTGCTAGAAGTCACCTTTACTACTCATAGTTTGGGATCCAATTTCAGTGGGTCAACCTTTATTTTCACATTTTAAGTTTAGGAGACTGTAAAAGGGGCATGCCATCCCCACATACTTCCTTGTGGTCAGGCACAGGTACACTCTACCCTAATCTCCCTAATGGGTGGGAGTGGGGGATCAGTAAGTTCAGCAGGTCTTCTACGTATTGAATAGTGCCCCCCTTCTGAGGGTCTCATTTGTTAGCAAAAGGTTTAATTGAAACATGAGAAAGCCCTTCACCCAGGCAAGGAGGTGGACTCTGTCGGAGTTAACAGTGTTAATGTAGCTTTGTTGGTCCCAAGATATTAGGTAGACGAGGTGGGTCAGATAATTTCTCTTATTGGACCAACTTATTGGTGAAAGAGACACACTTTCAAATTTGCACAGAGCTCTAGAAAAGGTATTCAGGGTGTCTCAGCTAAATACAAGGTGGAACAGGTTATTTAGCATGAAGAGTTAAAATGTTGTAAGAGAACATTCAAGGTGAAGTGGCCAGTGAAAACCTCTGCAGTCACAGGACGAAGGAAGGTTAGTGGGTTACAGACTGTGGTAATGAACTATAAATCCAATGTCTTTACTGAGTCCATGATTTTTAGTGTCTATCAGCATTAAGTTCCTGGGCTCCTCTTTTGAAGGTGTTGTGCAGGTTTTCACTGAGGATGAGGACTGAGCGGTCAGATATGGAGGGATCACTTTGTGAAAAGTGTTCACCACAGGTGATGAGATGTTTTTGTCTTTTATCATTTTCCTGCATGAGTTCACTGGAGAGCGTAGTGATTGTCTTGTTTCACCGACAGAGTTGTTCCTATCAGTTTATCACTCCCACCTCCAAGCCCCTTTTCGCCACAAAGCATTCTCAATCTTCAGTCCTTCCCTGGAGTAAGGGCCTTTGCAGGATCTTCTTGATGAGTACATCTTTTCTCAAGGGCCTAGTGCTGCAGGGCTTATACCCCTTGGATGAAATCCTGACTCCAGATACCAATGGCAAAATTCCTATTGACCTAGTGGAAGCAGGATTTCAACTCCTTACCCCTGGAATCTGATAGATCATTCACGGGATAAGGTACCGTTCATGGTGAATAAGAGTTCAATTCTGACACTAAGGGCCTGGTCTACACGGGGGGGAGGAGGGGGAAATCGATCTAAGATATGCAACTTCAGCTATAAGAATAGAGTAGCTGAAGTCAACGTATCTTAGATCGAATTAAAATTACTTATTTCGCGTCCTCGCGGTGCTGAATCGACGGCTGCGGCTCCCCCGTCAACTTTGCTTCCACCTCTCGCACTACTGGAGTTCAGGAGTCAATGGGAGAGTGATCGGGGATCGATTTATCGTGTCTGCACTGCACACGATAAATCGATCCCCGATAGATCGATCGCTACCCGCCGATCCGTCCGATAGTGTAGAGGTACCCTAAGAATAGCTGCAGGAGAACAGGAAAGATACTGATGTTTCCACCAGCAGAATCCAGCATCAAGTGGATTAGCATTAGTCCACACAGGGAACCAAACCTAATGATGGCATGAACACAGTCTGAGGGGACCAGAACACATAAATGTGATTTGCTTTCTTCTGCAGAATTAGTGGTTTTACTTCCCTAACTTGCCCCTTATTGAACTATACATTAGACCAATACTACTGAAGGGACTCTCTCTCTCTGAAAGACTTCAATAGTTACATATGATTGTTTTTGTTAATAAACATATCTGGTTCTGGAGCCTGAACTGGGAAAGCACTATACCTGTCAAGCTTCCACATAAAATCAGCGAGGAGTCCTTGTGGCACCTTGGAGACTAACAAATTTATTTGGGCACAAGCTTTCGTGGGATATAACCCACTTCATCAGATCTGAAAGCTTCCAAATGTTTGCTTTATGAGATTTTAGAAGAAAATCACCTTGAATTTTTCCCCCTTTCCTTTTCTCTGGATGGTAAACACCCAGCTCTTATCATTTACTCACAGCTACAACTGAAACGTGAATGAGTTCTAAAGGCACTTTTATTGCCATACTGTTCTTTGAGTCTAGGAATCAAAGAGATATCTGTTCAAATGAACCTCTGAAAGGCTACACAAAAACTTGGCACAGTAAGCTTTTGTGTGTGGATCCTCCAGTTTGCTTGTGAACATAACTATTCAATCTGATCACATAGGCAGATGTGCAAAATTTACAGGCTGTATTTTCGAGGCTTATTTGAAAGTGCGGCCCCTAATATAACTAACCTTCTAAGATGTATTGAGACAGGGGAAAAAAGGCATTTCCCACCTTTGCAGGAAAAGGCTGAATCAGATTTTGATCGCTCTCAAGTGGAAATTGCTACAGTGTTAGATTTTTGAAGCACGACCCTCTTCATAGTTAATTCCTTCGAAGGTCACAGAAATGTAGGGCTGGAAGGAACCTCTAGGAGTCATCCAGTTCAGTCTCTCATGCTGAGGCGGGTTTAAGTCAACCTAGACCATACCTGAAAGGTGTCTAAACTGTTCTTAAAAGTCTCCAGTCATGGGAATTCCGCAACCTCCCTTTGAAGCCTATTCCAGTGCTTAGTTATTCTTATAGTTAGAAAGTTTTTCTTAATATTAAACCTAAACCTCTCTTGCTGCAGATTAAGTCCATTACTTCTTGTCCAAGCACCAGTGGACAAGGAAATCAATTGATCACTGTCTTTTTTAAAACAGCCCTCAACGTATTTGAAGACTTATCACCTCTCAGTCTTCTTTTCTCAAGGCTAAACATGCCCAGTTTTTTAAAATCTTTCCTCATAAGGTCAGGTTTTCTCATGTTTGTTGCTCTCCTCTGGACTCTCTCCAATTTGTCCAAATCTCTCCTAAAGTGTGGTGCCCAAAATTGGACACATTACTTCAGCTGAGGCCATACCAGTGCCTTTTAGAGTGGGACACTTACTGCCCCTATGTTACATAGGACACTCCATAGGACTACATCACATTGTTGACTCATATTCAATTTGTGATCCACTACAACCCCCTTGTGATAAATGAAGGGGGAAGTTAGCTATAAAATCCCTTTTAGTAGCTGTTCTCTACTTGCTTTACCTGAAAAGGGTTAAGAAGTCTCACTGCAGGCATAGTTAAAAGGAAGTGAATGGGCACCTGGCCAAAAGAGCCAGTGTGAAGGCTAGAACTTTTTAAAATTGAAACAAGACGGCCATTTTGTCTGTCTGTGTTGTTCTCCTGGAGAGAAGGGACAGAGCTGCTATGCTGTAAGAACTTGGGTCAGGTATGAACAATCATCAGATCATACCTAGAAACTACTCATTTACAACCCCAGATATGTAAGTAGATCAGGAAATGTCTAGGAAGACATGATTAGGTTTATCTCTTACTTCTTTATGACTTGTGAACTCCTCTGTGCTAACCCCAAATGCTTTTGTTTTGCTTGTAAACTTTAAGATGGACCTCCAGAATGTTATTCTTGATGATTAATCCTTATAAGTGTTTTGTTTTTAAATCTAGCAATAGCCTGAGTTTCCAGATGTATTTTTTTTCTTTTTAATAAAGTTTACCTTTTTTAAGAACAGGATTGGATTTTTGTGTCCTAAGAGGTTTGTGCACATGTTGTTTAATTAGATGGTGGCAACAGCTGATTCCTTTGTTTTTCTTTCTCAGCTCTTCCCTGGAGGGGGCGGTGAAAGGGCTTAAGGGTACCACAGGAAGGAATTCCCAAGTGAGCCTTCCTGGGTTTTCAAAGGGGTTTTGCACTTGGGTGGTGGCAGTATCTACTTATCCAAGGTCAGAAAAAGCTGTAACCTTGGAAGTTTAATACAAGCCTAGAGTGGCCGGTATTAATTTTTAGAATTCTTTCAGGTCCCCACCTTCTGCACTCGAAGTGCCAGAGTTGGGGAATCAGTCTTGACACCCCTTTTCAGCTGTACTATTGCCTAGCCAGTTATTCCCCATCTTGTATTTGTCCATTTGATTTGTCCTTCTTAGGTGTAGTACTTTTCCACTTGCCTTTACTGCATTTAATCTTGTTGATTTCAGGCCAATACTCTAATTAATCAAAGTCATTTTGAATTATAATCCTGTCCTCTAAAGTACTAGCCACTCCTCCCAGCTTGGGTTCAAGTGCAAGTTTTATAAGAATGCTCTCCACTCCTTTATCCAAGTCATTAATGAAATAATACTGGACTGCAGGACTGATCCCTGATAACCCCACTAGAATATGTCCTCCCAGTTTGATAAATGATTGATCATTACTCCAACTATGGTCTTTCAAGCAGGTATGCATGCACCTTATAGTATTTCATCAAGACCACACTTCCCTACTTTGTCATGTGGGACTGTGTTAAAAGCTTTACTAAAATCAAGATATCACATCTAATCATTCTCCCCTACCCACTTGGCCAGTGAGCCTGTCAAGGAAGGAAGTGAGGTTGGTTTGGTATGATTTGTTCTTGAAAAATACATGCTGGCTATTCCTTATAACCCTATTATGCTCTAGGAGCTTTCAAATTGATTAATAATTTCTTCCAGTATCTTTCCAGGTATCAAAGTTAGGCTGACTGGTCTATAATTACCCTGATTGTCTTTGTTCCCCTTTGTTAAGATGGGTAATATGTTTGCCCTTCTTCAGTCCTCAGGTTTTCATGAGTTCTTGAAGATAATTGCTAACGGTTCTGAGATCACTTCAGCTAATTCCTTAAGTACCCTAGGATAAATGCCATCAGACCCTACTGACTTGAATACATTATTTAAATATTCTTTAACCTCTTCTTTCCCTATTCTGTCTTATGTTCCTTCCTCCTTGTTATTATGTATTGTTTTAAGTATCTGGACACAATTAACTCTTTTAGTGAAGACTAAAACAAAATAGGCATTAAACACAGTCTTCTTGATATCATGTATTATTAGCTTTCTTTCCTAGAGAAATAATGGACCTATACTTTCCTTTGTTTTTCTCCTAATGTACTCATAGAACCTCTTCTGATTGCCTTTTACATCCCTTGCTAGCGGTAACTCATTTTGTGCTTTAGCTTTTCTGACTTTGTTGTTACATGCTTGTACTGTTTTTTTTTGTACAAGCAGCACAGCAGCACCATCCTACAAGTTGTCAAACTACTAAACTTGCCATTCATATGGTTAACAGGAAAAAAGAACTTGAAAATTCAGATATGCTGGGTAGCACAATACATGTTGATCAATACAGTGTACAGGATGTTTAAGAAGACAGAGATATTTCTATTTTTTTCTTTCTCTAGCAGTCTCTCAGAGGATAAAGTCATAATCAGTTACCCCATGGAATTCATATATTAGTTTTTTTAATTACAAAAAAACCCCACCTTACAATTTAGAAGACCATATAATTTAGCATTAGTTTTCAAATACAAAGGCAGGTCTAACTATTTAGTTTAGATTGCAGCAGTTGTGTGTGTACACACATGCTATTATCATATAGAATGGATGCACAGTGTGTACCGGTATGTTGAATCAACATACAAGTCACAAATTAAACCAAAGAGATAATAGAGCAAAGAAAAAAGGAAAAGAAGAGATACCTTTTATCATCCTCTTTCTTTCTTGACCTTCTCATGCTAGACCTTCTGGGCCTTTTCTAACAACATCTAAAAAAGGGTGCATGGGGAAATAATGTCCAGCTCACGCACAGTACACAACGTTCTCAATATTAACATTTTCTCTCTGACAGCTCAGGAACAAGATAATTACTCTCAGAGAACTGGCTACATGTAACTTTCCAAACCTCAGCCCGTATACCATATTTCAAATTTTACACTCAGGCAGGTTTACTGCACAGATACATTTGTTTGAATGCAGGATCATTAAGCAATTTACTGATATAGCAGCTCATTCTGTAACAAACAACCCACCCAACCGTGCCCTTTGTTGTAAGGGAATTACAGGTCTCTCGCCCATCTTCCAATCTTCTGCCTTTCCTAGTGTTGCTCTCTCCATGCCTGTATCCCAAATGCAGGAAGGTTCCTTTAATATGGAATACCATTTAAATTACAGCAAATACATCTAGAAAACATCTCCTCCCTCCTCTTCCTCTATTTTTAGGCTAAGCAGACAGCAGAATTTAATCACTGAAACCTGGAGATGAACTCTGTCGAAATAAAATTATCCTTCAAAATAAAGAGTGTTGATGGGAACGACGAAAACATTTATATTTTACAATAAACGTGTGTGAGTAATTCAGAAGCATTTCTGTCAGCAGTGTAGAAAGAACTCTAGTCTTACTCCCTGTAAGTGCCAGATCAAAGATAATATGTTAGTGCCCATGTCTACCCTGGACACACAAAACCAGTCTTGGTGTAGAAAATAAATGTAGCAGTGGGAAGGTTGAGGGAGGTCATCCTAACACATACCCCTCTGGTCAGGAACAGCATTGCAAGTAAGTCCTGCCTCTACTTCTCTCCACCCAAAGTATAAACAAGTCCAGACTTCGAGTATTAAAGAGGACCCTTCTCAGAGGTCTCCTTTATTTAAGAGAAAAAACTTACACCAACATACCCAACACCTTCCTATCTCAGCTTTCTGGCTGAGGGACTCAGTCTGTTACCTCTCTTGAGTTCAATATATACCTCTGCCCAGGTGTTTCATCTGCTTGCTCTTACATCAGGTCTCTCAATGTTGCCTAGGTGGAGTCTCTCTCTGAAGTCAGGGGACATGAAGGTCTCTCAAGAGGAGCCCCAAATACTAGGCCCTTGGGCTGTCGGCCCACGATGACACCAACACTAGAATCCTCCCCTTTCCTGAAACATGTCTTCAAGACTTCCTGGCCCAGTAGGCTTCACAGGGAGTTCTCTGTTTCCAGGATCCCTTTTTAGGCTCTGCTCTAGGAACTTGCCTTCTGCCCAACCTGGACTTCTTGCTCTGGGAGCACAGTTTCTGTTTGACTCACAGTCCCTGGGCGCTCCCCTGTTCTAGAGCTTCTTCTCCTCAGGAACTTCCTCTAACTGAGGACCTTACCCCTTTATCATGCCCAGGTGCTCCCCTGTCTGATCATCTGCCTCCCAGTTACTCTGTTAGTTAACTACTTCCAGGTGAACCTATGTTGTCTCACTCTCCCTTGTGGAGCCTTTCAGAGATAGGCTGTGCCTCTGACAAGCAGAAAAGCTATAGTTCAGGGGTTCTCAAACTTTTGTACCGGTGACCCCTTTCACAGAAAGCCTCTGAGTGTGACCCCCTGTATAAATTAAAAACACACTTTTACATATCTAACACCATTATAAACGCTGGAGGTGAAACAGGGTTTGGGGTGGAGGCTGACAGCTTGCGACCCCCCCCATGTAATAACCTCGTGACCCTGAGGGGTCACAACCCCCAGTTTGCGAACCCCTACTATAGTTGATACTGCAGCAAGTTATTTGCCAAAATCAGGATCCAGCAGACTAGCATCTCTCGACTTACACTGAAAAGTTCTCAGATAGCCCCATCCTGCACAATGGTGAGCAACCTCATTTCTGTTGAAATGTTTTATCTGATGTAAAATTGGGTTTTTGATTAAATGGATTGTTTTGCAGTAAGTCTCTGCTTTCCACAGAAAAAAACAACTTTTTGTAGAAATATTAAAACCCCCATCGCCCTACATTTTCTAGCCAAAATCTGAAGACTTTTAGGTTTTTGGCTGAAAGCTTTTCCGCTGAGAACTGAAAGCTTTTAATTTTTGATTGAATTTGTTTGGTTTTCAATGAAAAGATGAAGTTTTTCATGTGCAGGAAAAACCAACATTTTACAACCATCTCTCTTCATTTCTCATTGGCCTCAGTGGTAGCTGGCTTCAGCACCTGGCAGGATCAGAGCCAGATTCATTAAGGGTCCATTTGGACAACCTTTACTCATGAAAGTGTTTCTCTATCATATGAGTAACCCTACTGAAGTCTAAGTGACTACTGAGTACGTTCGTACCAATGTGAGTCAGGGGTTGCACAGCTGGGCCCTTTCTATTCAGTTTAATTTACAAATCATTTGGCATCACATTAAAACACTTATTAATTTTTTGGTTTTCAGCATAAATTAAAAAAGACACTTTGTCCTGCTCTCATTCTTACTGTCATTTGCTTCATTAGGATTAATAGGGAGGATAAAAAAGAGGCTTTGATATTTCAGTATGTGATTCTAGGTTATTTTATCTAAGAATGCAGCACGTCAAGAAAAGGAAAAGACATTGAAAAATAAGAATTAAAATAGCATATGTAATATATTTACTTAGGAGTTTACTTCATTATCATTAATTAAGCTCCCATTTGGATCACAAACTTTGATAATTTTTTTTCTGTGTGGTTGGTTTTTTTTAATAGAAGCATTTTTGCCAGGAGGGTTTGTCAAGTCTCTCACAGTACTAATTATGATGAAATAAAATTTGTAAGAAAATCTCTTCCAAAAAATGAGTTTACCAAATTCCATGTTAACTGTACTTTGAAACTTGGATTACTTGATAGAGTAAATTAAGCTTCCCACAATTAGAGCACTAAGACACCAATTCAGCACCCATTAAGCATATGTCTAACTTTAAGTGTGCGAGCAGTCCCACCCACTTCTCATTGGCTAAAGTCAGGCACAGGCTTCGGGTTACAACTGGATCATAATTGAAAATAGATATGATTTCAGTAGACTTGTTTGAGATGGTGCTTTTTATTGTGTAGAAAAAATGCTTTTACCAATCACAATGAGAGCTCCTATTCTGCAGAGAAAGGAAATTATAAATAGTCTCTCACATTAATACAGTGACACAAAGAATAATTGAAAGATCTATGAGTTTTGTAGTGTGGCAGCAGATACATGCAAATCACTATCAGGCAGGAAGGAAAAATAAACCTACATGCATTACAGCTAGGATAAACCCAGCTGAACACAGAGTAGAGTGGCAGAAGGCTTTGAAAGTGGTACAAAGGCTCATGACAATAGGATGATGTTTTGTTTTTGTTTGTTTTAAAGGTGAACTCCTAGGCATATTAGGCCTATTTGCTTTGGGAACCTTCTTACATCTTAATGATTGAGAGGGCATTTTTTTCAGTTTTCTAATATTTTCTAAACATTGGAAGAGGCAAAGCGGAATAGACAATTAATATACAGGCAACAAATTGTTCTTTCTACACACAAGATAATGGGTTTTTCTATATACTGATAACCTGAATTACCTTTAAGCACAACAACAGCTCATCTCCAATCATAGCATTTGATAATCCTGGATTTTGCTGAGGGCACCAAATTCTGACAGAAAAGCTATTAGGCTTCTACAAAACAATCATTTTAGTACTCTGGGTAGCAAAACCATTTTCTTTAGTTCTGTTATATTAATGTATATATTTGTTTATGTGTAGATAGTTACAGGTAAGGAAATACATCTTTTATTTTTGCTGATACTTTCTGAATATATAACTCAAGGTCTCTTCAAAACCACTTACCATCATGAGAATACTGATCTTGTCGATGTAATCAATAAAATAAATACCTATAATAACATACATATATGAATATGGAACAAACAGAAAGTAAAGTCATATAAAATAACTATAGAATCCAAAGCAAAAGGAACCTTGATAGAAATATGTAGATAAAATATGTTGGACTTTAGCAAAAAGCTGTCAACTTAAACAATTTCCAAATTCACCTCAGAGGGAGCTACTGAGGAAACCAATCCAATGACTAATTGGAAGAACAGTCCAAATCTATAGAGGCATGACAGAAAAAAATATGTTATACCTTTCATATAGAACTGAGGATACTCTGGAGACTAGGGGCTAGATCAGGGATCGGCAAGCTGCGGCACGCATGCCAAAGGTGTCAAGCAAGCCGATTTTTACTGGCACACTGCTCCAGCCGGGGTCCTGGCCACCGGCCCCGCTCAGCTGAGCAGGGCCGGCGGCCAGGACCCTGGCTGGCAGGGGATGGCAGACGGAACCCCAGACCGGCAGTGGGCTGAGCTGCTCAGCCTGCCACCGGTCTGGGGTTCTGTCCGCTGGCCCCACTCAGTCTGCCGACGGTGTGGAGTTCCGGCTGCCGGTCCCTTGCCAGCTGGGGTCTCGGCCACCGGCCTTGCTCGGCCCACTGCCGGCCTGAGTGAATGGAACTGCGGCTGGCAGCGACTGAGTGGGGTCAGTGGCTGGGACCCCAGCTGACTGGAGCCAGCGGACGGAACCCCAGACCGGTAGCGGGCTGAGACCGGCAGCGGTCTGGGGTTCTTACCTCTCTGCTGGCCTGAGGTTCCAGCCGCCCGGCCCCCTGCCAGCTGGGGTCTGGGCCTCCAGCCCTGTTCAGCCCTCCTGCCGGCCTGGGGTACCGGCAGCCAGCCCAGGGCTCTGCTCCTGGCCTGGTGCCAGTGCTCTGCAGCCCTTATAAAAAATTACACTACAATTAGCTTAAAAACTTGAAAACTTAAAAACGTTGTTTGTATATTACAGTAATAGTTAAAACATGTATAATGTTAATAAATAAATAGGTCTGATTAAACAAAGTAGTTGTACTTATGTGTCTGTGCTTAATTTGTGTTTTCGATGATTTACCCTCTAAAAAAATCTTGTATGTCTCGCACCCCCCAGAAAGGGCATCTTGCACCCCCAGGGGGTGTGTCATTCCCAGGTTAAGAACCACGGCACTAAACTGATAAGATCTGCATTTTAATTTCATTTTAAATGAAGCTTCTTAAACATTTTAAAAACCTTGTTTACTTTACATACAATAGTTTAATTATATAATATAGACTTATAGAGAGAGACCTTCTAAAAACGTTAAAATGTATTACCAGCATGTGAAACCTCAAATTAGAGTGAATAAATGAAGACTCAGCACACCACTTCTGAAAGGTTGCCGACCCCTGATCTAGGACCTTCTGGAGAAAATACTCAACATGACCCTGGATATGTATTGGTGCTGGTGGGGTTTGATGGGGAAATGAGTCTTTTACATATGGGTTAGGAGTGACACATGCAAAACAGGGTGTGTTTTGAAGGACTAAGGCAGGCAGAGCTCAAAAGTAACAGGGTTGATATGTTGACAGATCCAATAGACAGACCATCCTGAAAACTGGATCACCTATGTGAAGATGTTTAGCTGAGAGCCGCATCTTCTGGCCCACAGAGAAGGTGGAATCATTCTGCTGCTGTTGGTCCGCATATCACTTGTAATTGGATTATTTTGCTTCGGTTGGGTCTGGCAGATCTGCTGTATCCAATTTAAGGCTTCTGGGTTGGAGGAGGTTATGGGTAACTCCAGATGGAATTGGGGATAGAAATTTGTGAAGAAAGGGCTTTGTCCAGTACAGAGATATTCTGTGTTGTTATTTCTGTTATCCCATGCTGAGTTTGTATATAACTAGTTGTTCTGGTGATGGTTGATGTAATACCATAGATACTGCTCTTGTATTTGATTTACTGTCTCTATATAGCCATTCATATTAGGGTGGTAGACAGATGTGCAACAGGAGTGAACCCCTAATATTCAAAAGGCTTAATGCCAGAAATGAGAGATGAATTGTGATCCATGACCGGAGATGATGCAATCTGTGAATCCATGAAAGTAGACAACCGGGTTCACCCATTGCTAGGTGGTTTCCTCAGGGGAGGGCAGGCAGGTGCAGGGAACAAAATAAGCCATCTTGGTGAGATGGTTCACAACCATCAAAATCATTGTATACCCACTGGACTCAGGTAACTCCATGATAAACTCTAATGCAATAGCTGCCCAGGGTCTAGGTGGAGTCTGTAAGGGTTGGAGGAGTCCAAGGGGTTTACTGTGTGGCACCTTGCTGTAGGTGAATACTGGACAGGAGGTGACATATGCCTGTGTTGTCATTTGCATTCAGAGCCACCAAAAGAAATTGAAATACTAAGTGCTGGGTCTTGGAATGACCGGAATGCCCCACCGGGGGGAATCATGGCATGGTAGCAGGAGTGCAACTTGTGGGAGTCTGGGGGAATGTATACACATCCCTTCATGAAAGTTAGCCCATTCTGGATGTCATGTGATTCCTTGCTTATAGTTTCCTGTTCATTGGGGTGGAGGAGTCCATAAGGTAGAGGCTGCATGGATTAGGGCAGGAAGATCCTGACAGAGTATCATGCCAAGGAAGTTATAGAGCTTAAAGATGTAGGAGGTCTCTTGATTAGACCCCTCTGGGTTAACATAGTACTCTCCCTCTTGGAGCAGTGCACCAGCTTTGTCATTCTGTGATCCCAGGGAGTAGGAGATAAAGTCAAAATGGGAAAAAGAATAGAGCCCACAAAAGTTGTTGCTGATTGAGGACCTTGTCCCTGCATAACTAACAGTTCTTGTGGTCACCGTAAACCTGAACTGGATAATTAGCTCCTTTCAAGATAGTGGTGCCACTCCTTGAAGGTGACTATTTGCCAGAAGTTTTTTATCTAAGATTTCACAATTTTGCTCCACAAGAATCAGCTTTCTAGAATAGAAGACTCACAGATGCAGCACCTCCTGAGTATAGTACATTTGGGAGAGCACTGCTCTGAATTCTACGTTGAAGGTGTCTGCTTTGACAATAAAAGCTTGTGTGGTACAGGAGTGGGCTAGCATGGGAGTGGTGGTGAATGCAAGCTTTAGTTGCTCAAAGGCATGCTGGACCTCAGGGACCAAAGGAACTTGGTGTTCTCACAGAGCAGAGAGGTAAGGGATATGATTTGCTCAGAGACCCTTGGAATAAACTAACAGAAACAGTTTGCAAAGCCCTAGAAGTGCTGTAGATCTTGGATATTTCATGGTGTTGCCCAATGACAGATCACTTCTACCTTACATGGGCTTATTTTGATACCCTCTGAAGACAGGATAAACCCCAGAAACTCTATGAAGGTATGGTCTCTCCAGAATGGCTTGGACATGTATGCTATATTGCTCAGGGTTGTCATCAAGTATATCATCAAGATACACTACTACATACAGGTCCAGGATGTCCCAAAATACATCATTGACAAGATGTTAGAACATGATGGGAGCATTTGTTAGACTGAATGGCATTACAAGGTATTCAAAATGGCCACAGTGGTAAAGGTAGTCTTCCATTCACCTCCCACTCTGATGCATCAATGTTATATGCTCCCCAGTCTAGTTTTATGAACTTTGAGGCAACTGCCACACAATCCAATGGTTTGGGGATCAATTCTTTATTGTTATCTGATTCAGGGCTCAGTAGTCAACACAGATGCAGAGACTGCCACTTTTTATTTTATTTTTCCAAAGAGGACTGGTGGCGCAGCAGGTGAGGTCTTTCATTGAATGAATCCCTTGGCCAGGCTCTCCTGGAGGCATGTGCATAGGATGGCCAGCTTGGACTCTTACATGGCATAAATATTGCCACAAGGAATCTTCCCCCCAGGTTGCAAGTCTATAGGGCAGTTGTAGTCTTTGTAGAGGCACGTAATCAATGTTTTTCTTTTCAAATACATCAGCAAAGTCACCATATTTAGAAAGGACTTGGGGTGTGGAGTTGGCAGGAGACCCTGCCAGGCCAGTCATCCCTGACTAAGTCCTCCTGAGGATAGTTATGTGCCTCCCACCTGCTTGAACCAAGCAATGTTGTCAACAGAACTCCAAGGGATGCTGAAGTACTTGTTCCCACAGCATCTGGTTTTTGGTTTTCAGCTGCGTCATTTGGGCCCGCATCGCTAGGTTGTCTGCCTGAAGGTGGACGACCCACTCCAGTGAATCTGGCACTCCTTGGGGAGGGGGAGCTCTGCTGGTTCCATCATTCTCCATGGAACAAATCCCAGAGGTGTTAGAGTGCCCTGTGCTTGGGTGGTTAAAGGTCTGGAGTTGACCAAGGGTTAGAGCTAGACTCAAGCCAGGGGTCAGGAGTCAGAGACCAGGGGCAGGAAACAAGAACACGTCAGGGATGCAGGAGCCAACAACAGGTCAGGATAGCATGGCTCAGAAGTCAGGTGAGAAGGCAGGGTTTGATGTAGACACAGCTGGGAAGTAATCCAGTTGTACAGACAACTTCCTGTGCTTCCTTCTAGATTACATTGTGCATCCAGACCAATTGGTGGGACAGGGTGCTCCTCCAATCAGGACACCCAGGGGTAGTGTCTCTGGTGGAGCCAGGGTTATATGAGCCACTCAGCTCACAGTAACTAGCAAACACCTGATGATGGTTGGGAAGAAAATGTTGCCTGGGGACTTGGTTCCTGATCCAAGAGATCCTCACACCCGGCTGGTGTGATCTAAAAGTTCCCTAGTGCGCTTTAACATAGTACTATTTGAAACAATTCTATGTTAATGTGCACTAGGGAGCTTTTGTGGATAAATTAATGTGCAACACATTAGTGATCTTTAGAAATCACACACTGCCAATGTGCATTGCTGCCCCATGTATACAATCCCTTATGCTCCTTAAGATGCAGATAGACACTTCGTGGGATTTTCAAAAATGCCTTGCTGCCTAACTCCCACTGAAATGAGGCACCTAGGAGTTTTTGCAAATTTTCCTGTTGGGATATCTACATATTTAGGTGCCTAAATACTTTTAAAAATCTGGCCTCATGTCACTGGAATAGAAATTATCAAGTGGGGATATCTGAGTAGAGTCAGCTCCCGTGACTTCCATGGAGTTCCATTCAGTTCAACTATAACAATACACAATACGGGGGGAGGGATAGCTCAGTGGTGTGAGCATTGGCCTGCTAAACCCAGCATTGTACGTTCAGTCCTTGAGGGGGTCACTTAGGGATCTGGGGCAAAAATCAGTACTTGGTCCTGCTAGTGAAGGCAGGGGGCTGGACTCAATGACCTTTCAAGGTCCCTTCCAGTTCTAGGAGATAGGTGTATCTCCTATTATTATTATTATTATTATACACACTAGCTGAAGGATGACCCCCAAAGGTTTCAATTCTATTGGTTCAAAATGTTTGAGGGGATATGGCTGAGGAAAAAGAAGTTCAGAAAAAAATTAGACCAATCCAGTGTCTGAATCCCTTTAGGTCACATCACAAGACTCTCCTCTTTGATAAAGCCTTCGTACCATAACTGGGTTTGGATACCTCCCTCCTTCCCCCACAAAAAGAGAGCACTACTCAAGAAAAAAAAGAAGAGCACAAGTTTCCATGAAGTTAACTAGTTATCTTTTTATGTTGATCTATTTTACCTGGGAAGCACTTATCACTGTGGTGATGGGTGCTATACAAAATCAGGTTATAAATCAAGAGATTCTTTTCAAAATCTGGATCTGAATTCAGACTGAAAAAACCCCTCTGATTCCCCTACACTCCATGACACATAAAACTAAGGGCATTTGGATTGGTGTCTTCATTGTTAATAGAGATAAAAATAGCATTTTGAAACAGTGATTAAGTAAAAGTTTGCTCTCCCAAACTGTTTACAAACTTTTTCAATTTTACCACAAAAACATCGCGACTCAAATAACAGCTGTTCCTCTGAGCTCTCATCCTAGTCTGTATAACATAATGTACTCTAGGTAAATAACAAGAAACTGAAATAACTCACAACCAAAGCAGCCACTGCAGTAACTTCAAAACAATGGCAGGATGATCCAATTATCTCACTGCTGATAAAAACCTAACCTTGGCATTCTGCACTAGCAGCATGTGGCATGCTAATTCCATAGGCAATCCTAGAAATAGTAAATAGTATCTGAGCCTCCTTGTATTATTTTCACAAGGTCATGGGTTGATACTGTACATATGAATTCATGGTGGCCACATTCTTTAGTACAATAAGCTGTTCCTGGCCAAGTATACTAGTCCATACTCAAACAATTCCTAATGTTTCCTTTCTTCATCTTCCTTGTATGCTCGGACCAAGTTTCTCCCTTATTTGAAGCCTCTACTGAGTTCCCCTCCCCTGCTAACCCAAATTTAAGATTCTTACATAGCTTGTGTTATTTGTGTCTTGTACAGAACCAAGTACAGTGCCGGTGCTTAATACATAACAAAAACACCAGTAATATGTTAACCTGCCTCATCGCCAGTTTATACAGAACAGGTGATCCAAGCCCATCCAACTCCCACACTTCACTTTGATTTAACCCCGATCCTTTGGCTTAGCCACAGACAAGTGCAGGTTTGTGGTATGTACATGCCTTTTTTCCATCGTGCATGCTAGCTGGCTGATTGATCATGGACAGGCATTGCTGCAGTGTTGTGTACTGCTTTGGGATGGGTGATGATCCTCTTAGCATTGAAGGCCACCTACATGTTGCCAGTCTAGTTCCTGTTCAATGGTTGCAGGTTTGTGCAAACTGCTGGGTCTTTTGTGTCTACATATGATTTCTGTGTCTACATATGTTCGTAACATTGTTCCTCACCATTTTCCAGTGTGTCCCCCTGTTGACAATAAGTGATTTGCAGCTGTTGTGAGTCTGTGCTGCTATGGGTGGCAATGGATCATTATCATGTGGGGGGTTTTTTATATGGATTCTTTCACTCAGTATGAATTAGTATGTGGATCAGGTGGATCTGTTATTATCTATATAGACATTGGTATGCCTTATCAGTGGCATATTTGGCAGCCTGAGTCTCCATGCCATTTGCATCGATAAGTTGTGAATACAAACACTTATTCTGGGTGCCTATTACTGATGTCTGTTCATGAGTCAGAGCTGCTGCTGTTTGGCTGTACTCTCTTTATCTAATGTACCTGGGGCTTGTTTTGCATGACATCTTTTGTCTGGGGGCCTAGTGACGCCGCGCCCTGATAGCAGTACAGTGAAAGATGCTTATAATTGGGGGCCACCATGTACCATGTGCCCTTAATAGGACAGGCTCCCCTATAACCTGCTCTGCTAGAATTATCTGTGCCACCCTCCCTCCATTAAAGAAACAGCTGTTATTTCTCATAGGAGCAACAGCAATTTATGCATACATGCGCCTCCTCCTTTTCATATTTGCACGGGATGCCTTGGAGCAGGGTGTAGGTGGGGGACAAGTATGACACAGGCTTTTTTTTTTTTTGCTATGTACCCTTTTCGTTCCTTCTCCCAGCATGCACTGCTGCAAACAACATTTCCTTCTTGTTAGAAAGTGCTGAAACGCTTTGCTAATGTAGCTTTGCAGCTGAGATATAATACTTGGTGGGCTGCACAAAGGATTATGAGTTTTAATGGAAGTTATCCTTCTTTTCTAATTCTGCAGAGCAAATGGTAGCATAAAGGCCACAGTGCTGAAGACATTTAGAAAGCACATTAACTTTGTAATGGACATTATTAGAGATGGTTAATGTAATCTTTATTGCATTAAAATTATGGCCAGTATTTTCAGACTTGGGTGATTAAAGTTAGGCACCTAAATCCATATTTAGGCACCTAAATCCATATTTAGGCACATAAATAAACGGTTTAATTTTCAGAGGTACAGAAGCTCCCACAGAAGCCTATTAGGCACCCATGTTTGAAAATGTTGGTCCAAATTTCCAGTGACAATCTAGGCAAAATATATTCCATGTTGTTACTTTTCTAACTTTTAATTTTTAAATGTGTCACTCTTTTTGATGTATTTTAGGACCACATAATGTTGATTTAGCAGCAATTATCACCTACAGTTTTTTGGTTATGCTCTAACACATTAATCCACCGCACAGTGCGGCACTGGAAATCTTCCTATGAATTGCCGTTAAAAAAATAATATGACACACTTAATTCCTACTAAGTTTTACACACACGTTACCGCTCTGTCAAGCATGGTGCAGTGCCTAGTAAATAACGTATATATTTGTTATTATCCATCTTGTCACTATGCATTGGTTATTGATAAATTAGTGTGGTTAATTATTAAAGAATGCCAAGCATGTTCCAGAGGACTGTAATTACTTCTGGCTTCCCACCCCCATGTGCTTAATGCGATGGATCCCAACCAGAGGCATATTCTCCATCTCCACCATATTGATTAATGACACAAGCAACAGGTTATCCTCTCCAAGTGGCCAATTTATAACCAATCTGCATGCAGAATTCTCACTGAAGTTCCGAGCATGAAGGGGCTGCAGGCTCATGCCTAAAGGCAGTAATGAGACTATTAGATCATTAAGACTAGGACTGTGTGATTTCTTCATTCGGAGAATTGAGTTCTCCTTATTCTCCTTAAACCTTCCTCTTCTATGCACCAACTCACATAAGAGACCCAAAAAATATAGATTAACATTAATGCTGCTTCTTGAATCAAGATTTTTTTTTCTTTGCTTACTTCGTGGGATTTTGTAATACTTATTTGTAAAACATGTTAAGATTATTGGATGAAAGGCAATATAGATGTGCAAAGTATTGTTATTATGGATTTTAACTGACCTTTACAATAATTTCACACAGAAACTGAAACCAATGCATTTTCATCTTGTTTGTCAGATCCACTCTGGGTGTCAAATGTGTTGCATTTTATCCAAGATTTCCACAGATTTTGCACCTGAAATTTTTTTCATCTGCAACCCTAGTCCTCTCCTAGTGCCTGGCAAAAAGACTGATTCAACAAATTACTTAAGGAAATTACTTTAACTTTAAAACACATGCTTAAGTCCATCCATATGCACATACTAAAGTGGTTGGCTGAATAGGAACAGACTTAAAACATGAATTTATGAATCAGGGCCAGAACCAACAACAAGACTAGACCTTGCAGGTTTTATAATCCCAAGCCTCAATAAATCTACAATAACAGAAACTTCCCTTTATGTTTTTGTTTGTGTTTTTTGCTCAGTAATCTGTCTGTGCTGGAGTGTTAGCACAATATATTACAATACTATTTTTAGCATAGCATTTTAAATTACTGTTCTTACCAGTTGCTCTCCTTGTACACCCCATGCCGCATACTGTAAAATTGAATCCTCTACTTCTGGAGGGTTTAACTCCCAAACTTCCCTTGAAAAAATGTAAACATTTTTACTTGAACACATTAACACCACCACATTTTTTAAACATTGAAACTTAATCATATTGTATTGAAAAAACAAAATGACTTACCTTGTATGTATGTTATAAATCACATATGAAGCCGTATAAGAATAATGAAAAACCTGTAACAAGAAAGAAAAATAGATCCAGTATTCATAGCTGTCATTCAGTACTAAGTGTGAAGAATATATTATATTGCCAATATTTATAGTCTTCCGATATGTCCGTACATTGTTTCCTTGTTACCTAAATTAAAATTTGTGTCAGTATTAATTATAATTAATAGGTCTGAAATATGGTTTGAATGCAGTATGAAGGACAAACAGCGTTTGCGGTGCAACCCACTGTTCTAAATGTACAGTATGGTTAGTTAATTTCATCAATCACTAAACCTGTGCAAAATGTTCATGCCCCAAAATCAGGCAAACTTGCCCCTACTGCAAAATAATTCCCCTGTTTGAGAAAACAATAAAAATTACTAGGCAGAAAATATTTGTTCTCTTGCAAATTTACACCAATTTATAGTCAAAACAAAGGCCTATACCTGGACCTCCACTGTCAGTTCTTTAACTTTTTATTGGACATAGATATGTGTCAAATGATAGCCACCTGACTAGCCCATCATGGAGGGTTACAAACAGAATATTTAATTAGGAATGATATAATAGCAAGGAGAACAGACAGGTACAGAATAATATTCCTACAAAAGTATTCATGTAGAGGCTAAATTAACTGACTCCTAAAGACAGAAGTGTTGTGTTTTTCTGCAAAGAGTATTGGAGGGTAGAAAATTAGGAAGACGTACAGGAAGATTATGAGAAGAGAGAGAGAGTGTTACATAATGAGAATCAAGCAAAGGGTTTTTATCTGAACAATCAGAATGCAAAGATGCTATAAAACATCTACTGCAAAATATGAAAATAGTTTGGTAAAACTCTACCTAGCCACATTAAAATGTATCTGAGGGTTATATCATGTTACCATGTATTAGTCAACTACAATCTGTTACACCTATTTTGCCAGTCCTCATAAGAAAAATAAACCCTCAGATAGACGGTGACAATAAAACATAAGAGGTTTTTCCTAGTTGAAAAAAAGAAGCACTACAGTTAAGTAACTAGATAAACAAATAAAATCAATCCTAGGAAGATGGTTGCAACACTAATAACATTTATATTCTCTATACCACTGAGATACTTGCATGCAGTTGACAATGAATGAACAACATGGATTTCTGTTGTAATGAAAATTAACATAGTCATTAAGGAAACACAGTCATGAACTACTACTCCTTCACAATTAACATTTGAAAGGAGTGAAATAACAATTCTGGTTTACAATTTCAGGAATTGTTATCTCTGCACTGTGCAAAGCTAAAACAAGATCACTAGACCTAAAGCTGCAGTGGCCAGTGGAATTTCAATTCAGAAATTGAAGAAAGCGGCTTGACTTTTTTGTGATTCACTCTCCCACTCTGTGAAATAGGAATAATGATACCTACCCACCTTTGTGAGGGGCTTGGAAATCTACAGATGAGAACTGCTATATAATAGCTACATCTAATCATAATAAAATAATAACGGTAATCCAAAGGGAACATGCGAGAAAGGGGCACCTGAAAATGTGGACATCACTAATGGAGCCATCTCCCTCAAAGAATAATGTTCCAATAAAACTGGGATGTTGTTTTGGGGAGTGTGGGATACCTCACAACATACTGAATTTTAAAAATAAAATACGACTATGATTAAAAATGCAATGTCTTATGAAGTACTCAAATCCCCAAAAGGTATTACCCCGACTGGGTTAACAGAGAGATTGCTCTCATCGTGACAACCATATTTTCAAATTTTGTTTTTCCCGGGTATCCTTTGAATTCCAACAGAGAATTAATTAAAGGATCCATAGAAACACCATTCTTCTTAGGGAAGCTACAATTCCTCGCAGGTTCCTATCCACTCAAATGATAAACAACTTAAATATAAGGGCCCTTTTCTTCCACCAAGGAAACTTCTAAAATTAAGCTGCCTCTCTGACCACACCCATCAACATATACCAGTTACAGGTATTTATCGAGAATTAGTGAAATATTAAAATCCAGAAAGATTGTTCAATCCAATGAGAACCTCAAATCCTTTAGAACTCCAGCCCTCTCTTCTTACCTTATTGGGCCTGTGGATGCTACTACATTATAAGTAAATAATATAAGCTGATGCCTCAAGGAAAACTTTAAAAACATTCAATTTGGAAGCAATTGTATAGACAGATTTACAAACTATTCTATATTTTCACCACATTCTTCATTACTAAGGATATCGGGTTGGAAATGGAACTGCTGCCATTTTAGGGCCTAGTTCAGTCACCTTTCCTGACAGACCTTTCCAGGACAAACACCATGACTCTATGGGTAGTCCTATAGAAAAAAATCAACCTATCATTTTTGATGTCTGGAGAGTCCATAGCACCAGGAGGGGAATATGGAATAAGAGTTGATGTACTTGTAATAAACAAGGGCTGTTTTCATGAAAACTAAACAAAATATAGGCAAGAGGATACTGAAAAACATGCATAGTGTGAGTAGGGTATCCATAGCAATAACTCTTTAAAAATAAACTCTTAAAATATTTTAATTTTGTAACCTTGATATCAAATATACGTTATTTCCTTTACGACAGTTATGTATATTTTCACAATAAGTAACAAATAAAGTGTTAAGTGGAGTATGTTTTAGGAAGAGATGTTGAACTACAAAGTTATTTTACACAAACTATTATTACATACAAAGTGAAGGGTATTTTATATTCCGTTTAATTCCCTCTCCTTTTTTGTTACTTAAATATCTCAATCTAAATATTTATGAGCTTTGCATTGAAGGTATTGGTGTCTCCAGAATGATTCCGACAGTTGGAAGAAACTGACATTACAAAAGGTTATTTACAAAGGAATCTTGTCATTTTGCTTGAATCTTTCATGCTGGTTTAATTTTTTTTTAAAAAAGTACTATTGATAAATAACAGGATGACTGGTTGTTCACACTAGTTGTAATAGCCAGAGACACTAAAAAAATCACTGTCTAGAATCAAAATATTTGGAGGTGGAAAGTGATTTCACTCTCTAAACTCTCATTGCCAGAATATGAGTTATATCCTCAGACATGCTCCGACTGCTTTGTACTGTGGAGGCCTAATGTTGACTTAACCAGCCCCTTTAAGATTTCACTGATGTTAGGGAATCTTCTGGTTGCATAGAGATGATGCAGTGGCTCCTAGGCCACTCTTGTCTTGACCCCTAGTACATGGGGAGTGGTCAGGGAAAAGGGGGCATGGCTAGGACATCCGTATTCCCTTTTGGAATCAAGAGCAGCTAGCATAAATCAGAGGAGCTCCAAGATAGGCCTGATTTATGCTGGAGACTGGATTGGCAACCAGACAGGCCCAGGACCTGCAGGGTGAAGTGATAGCTTCCCACCAGTCTTCCCACCAGTCTTGCATTAAGCTCAGCCCAGACAGACCAGACAATCTGACCCTGTATATTCATAGCTTTCTTTGTGAAGGTTGTAAACTATCTGATTTTCCCTTTCACCTTTGCACCCGCAAATATTTCTTATAATCCTTGCCTTCTAGTAATTATGGTGGTGTCTACAAAACATGCTCAAAGACTACATCAGGATTACCCTTTCAAACATGTCACCCGAGTCACCTTAGCTGTAATTCTAACTGACTTAAGAGAAGTGAAGTTCACTAGTATCTGATGAAAAAGAGCATACTGAGGAAAAGGAGGGAAGAACATAGTGAGAAGAGAGAGAAGAATGTCCTGCTAAGTATAGGGAAGGCAATGAATGAATGAGAAAGCAGGGAAAGCCTCTTGCAGATGGAGCAAAGAGGGAGGGGCAATGTAACCATACTTGTGTTTTTAAAAGTTAAATACAGTCGGATCACCTCCGCACCATTATGATCAAGTCTTTATCTTTTATCAGTTTATTCACTGGAGGAAAGTGAAGAAAGGACAGTGGCCCTGCATTATTCAACAACATGACTGTATTTTTCAGAGAGGCCACTGTGAGGAGATTGCAGTGGAAACATGAAATGTAGATGTGCCAGTATGGGATGTATGCTTGCCCAGGCTCACTCGTCTATGGCAAATAAATAACATTCGACATATCTGCTGAGATAAGTTACAAAATGTTCCCCCCATCAGCTGGCAATGTTGATTTAGGAACTCTGAAAATGGACTTTTAGATAAAATAGACAGCATATGCCCCCTCTGAATATTTTGTTTATTTTTTCTCCCACCACTGTGCACTGAGTAACAGCTGTGGGTTCTACATGTAACAGCTACTGAATATTAGATATTCTTTTCAAAAACAGCCCTTTGGAGTCTTCCATCAATTTGTACAGTGAACACAGGCTTTAATCTGAGGGCGTTCAACATTGGAGGAGGGGAGGAATTCCTCTGCATTTATGTATGAGAAACCAACCTAGAAAAACGAATATTACAAAGGATCCAAAAGAAAAAGCAGCTTTAAGACAAATAGCTCGAGACAAAACACATTAGAATAACAATCTATTATTCAGCAAAGAGTCAACAATAAAAAAAAAACTTATCAATTATGATCTGAACCTTCAGTCGACATATTGTCCTAGTTTTTAGCAATGCCCTTTATTTTCTGTATGTCAAGGTACATCTTAGTCTTGCTGGGGTTCCTAAAAATGAAATATTGTCATGAAACTCAATGCCCGGTCTAACAGAATGTAAGGAAACAAAGTATAATATGTGCCAAGCTGCCAAATGTGCAGTTTCATGGCTCCACTAATTCTGTAATGTACTCCAGGAAATAGTCACTTGAAAGGAGTGATTTAGAACATTTCTCAGCAGTGGAGTTTTTGGGCAAAATACAGCTAAGAGAACCCAACTAACAACACCAGCTGTGAGGTGATAAGTGTCCTCAGCTCCCATGGAAATCGATGGGAATTGACAAAACTCAGAGCTTCACAAGATTAGGCACTCTAGATTTTTGGGGAATCCAAGTACCCTTTAACTGTATATTCTAACTGTATTCTATACCCTGCTTACATTACTAAGGCCTTATTTATTTTAAGAAGCATAAAGACATCACTTTGTTAGCTTGGATTTTTTCAATGGTTTAAATGACCTATGCTATATCTTAATTGTTTCCCTACCCAGACACTTGTACAAAGTGTGCATGTGCACTTTGAGTTAGAGTCTCAAACTCTTACTCTGTCTGAATTCTATCACACACAGTGAATTCTCCCATCTGATTTAAATGAGAATAGTTGTAAGTCATGATAGCACTTGGAATGAAAAGAGTGGCAGAATCTGGCTCTATATAAATAAATATGTTAAAATCAGCATTGCCTCATATGCTCTCAATTATTTCCTCCAGTCATATCAAAGTTTAGCTTCCTCTTCCAACTAAATGAGACAGGTGTCTGATATGCAGTATTCCCACTATTGATTTTTTTTATGTGGATTTAACCAAACAACAAGAAGAATGCCTATCCTGGGCCTCTAAGTGCTCTTCCCATTAATTTAAATTGCAATGCAAATAGCATCACAAAATTAAACCAGCAGCATATTTCTGCATGACCACTGCCACTTATCTCTATGGGGACCCTATGGCATGGAGAGAGAAGCAGATTCTCAAGTAAAAAGGCACCAAGCTATGAAGATCTTTATTATAGGCCAGTGTGTTATTAGAGCTTTTATAGGTAATATTTACACTCCGGTCACACGAAGGTAAATTCTAGGAGGCTAGCCAGATAATTTCTGCCTTAAAGAGAATAGTTAATTTTGTTTAGTTATAGAAAGCATTTATTGCCATAACATCTGCATGTCATCCCAATAAGAAAAACACAAATCTGAAAATAAAACTGTCTCCCCCACAGAGTGGAAATGACTGATGCTATTGTTGCAGTTACAAACTTTGGCTGTTAGACTGTTCAGCTGAGAGAACTGATTTTTCCTGAGCTCAGCTCACATAAGAAAAATAATCTAAAACTAAAATAGGTTTATTTCTTACACAGTCATCATTACTGCAGCACAGATTGCAAAATGAATAGGAATTAAGAAATAAAGGGAATGAAAACACTGTAAAAAGGAAAAATAACAAAAAGCTAAAAAAGCTACCTTAAAATACATTCACTTCTCATTCATCCATGAACACTCACCATTGAAAGAGCTACACAGTACGGAAGTAAAAAGGCTGTGCTATTAGCATATTGATTTGATTATTGTCATATATATGGAATGTTGGTTGTAGCCATTGATGTTCTTGCAGAGGCAGTGACAGAGTGACTTTGTTTTCAATTTTTTGTTACAACTAAAATTTTGAAAACTTTTTTGATCATTGACTTATGTGCAATTTAAAAGATTTTAAGAACAAAGTGTTCGTTATAATCATCTAGTCTGATCTCCTGCATGCATAACACAGGTCATGGGGCCTCACCCAGTAATTCCAGCATCCAGTCCAGAATAAAACTTCACAACATTCTAAGAGATTTACTTTTATTGTACAAAGGAAAACAATTGTTTGACTCTGGGAGAAAAGGCAATTGGACTAAAATGGAAGCACAGTTTTTGTGCAACATGTTTGTGCAACATGCTGAGGTCCAAAATAAATGTAAGAGAGGGACATTTCCAGAAACCTATTTAAAAAAAAATCATCTTGTTCACTCACTCACTTGGGAGATGAACTGGAGATACCAAATCCACTTGAGGACAGATTCATTCCTTGTCTCTCTCTATTGCAGGAAGCTGGGTTAACCTGGGGTGAAACTGGTCTTTGCTTTACACAGTCAATATTCCAAACAACAATTTTCCCCCACCCTTCTACTCAAAAAAAAAAAATCAACATTCATATAACAAACTTCCATTTCTTGTTTACTTTGTGTTAACTTAAGGATATGTGTCTTTGCTAAGATTACAGTGCAAAGAAAATGGAATCAGTACCTAATGTGCCGAGACAGAACTTCCAGAAGGCAATAAAAATGATATATCCGGTTCTTTCCTTTGTGTTAAAAGATGTGTGGCTTCTCCATTAGTAAAACTTGTGATGTAGTTAATAAACTGAAATTAGTAGCAGCATGTCTATTGCCCAAGGCAAGGATTCAGCTCATAGATGAATCCTTATTCCATTTTGCAATCTGTCTACTAAATACATTTGTAATGTCATCAATATCTGCACTGAAGTTAAAAATTCACCTTTTCTTGACGCTATATTATAATTCCTCCTCCTTTTTAAGCATACACCAGTTGCTTACCCAACCTAACTCGGTGGCACTCTTCAGCACAGGAGCTGATATTAAAGAAGGTTTAAAAACAGTGAATTTAGCAGTGCCAGTGTTGGAGTTTAGTATGATTCTATAATGAGTTATTTGTGTGCACAGAATACAATGTCAAGTGAAAAGTGAGTTTTGCCATTTTAATTTCAGAGCTGCAGGCATATTAAAACAATATGGCTAAACTCTTGGGATGTGAGTGAAGAGCTTTAAGAGACAAGACATTGAATCAATAAAGGCTCAACTTTGTATATCTACGAAAATTATGGGCCCTGATTCAGCTAGGTGCTTGAGCCCATGCCTAACTTTAGCCACCTGAGTAGCTCCACTGATTTCAATTGGGCTCTACTAAGTATTCCAAGTGAGGAACATGCTTAAGTACCTTGCTGAACTAGGGACTTGTACCCCAATCCAACAAAGCACTTAAGCATGGGTTTAAATTCAAACACCCATGGGCTTCAATGATAACAACACATGTTTTTCAGGATCAAAGCCATGATCAGCAGAATATGATTGTGTTTCGTTAACAAATGAAAGTGTTATTCAGCAGGAATTTGGACCCAGACTAACTCTTATCCATATGAGTAGCCCTTGCTTTCATGAATAGTCACATCGAGGACAATGGGGCTTCTCTAAATAATACAGCTGCCACAGTTATTGACACACAATCAGGTTCTGTTGATCATGACCTTCTCCATTGGTAATCTTTCCAATGACAGCAGTAAGCACTGGATCTGGCTCCCAGGGACCCAAAGAGACAAAGATTCCACAATATTTTTTTTTAGAGGGATTTGATATTTTTTTCTTCGAACACCATTATTGCTGCTCAGTTCTGAGACTCATCATATTTATTCTGATCTCCTGAAACTGACAAGAAAACCCACCAGCCTTTGCCAGTGGAATTATCATCCTACTTCACTGAAAAAAAATTATACATACTCAGGATGGCTTGGGTCCACTCTACCTATGCCTACCAACCAACAGACCACCTGCATTCTGAGGATTCAATAAATTCACCCATCAAGAAGTTCTTGACAAACTAAAGGAGTTTTGGTCCAAGAATTGTGACTCTGACCCATGCCTTTCTTGGCAGGTGAAAGAGAGAAATGAACAATTGGTGCCACTCCTCAGTGAAACTCTCAAAACACCATTCAGAGAAGAAATCTTCCTTTCCTCCTTCAAACACTAGGTCTGGCCAGCATCGAAGAAACCCAGCATAGAAATATTGATACATTATTTCTAGCAAACTACTGCCCAGTGTCAAACCTGCCATTCCTGAGCAAGCTCATAGGGAAGTTAGCTTTAATTAGAGGAATTGGCATTCTAGACCTGGTAAAACCTAGATTCAGGAATTCAGCATTCAACATTGTGGACCATGAGATACTGCTTTTTCACCTGAGAGTGATAGTAGGCATCCAGAGTAATGCATTCAAATGGTTTGAGTCCTTCCTGGAGGGACCCATTTAATGAGCAGTTATGAGAAACTGCACCTCCACCACTACATTTCTTACTTGTGGAGTCCCACAAGGTTCAGTTCTCTTTCTGGTCCTTTTCAATGTCCACATACAACCGGTAGGTGAACAGGTGGGATGACATGAACTCAAGTGTAACAATATGCTTATTCTTCATCACATACGACAACATAACTACCACCAAGATGGCACAATGCTTGGAGTAGTCCAGCTCATGGATGGAGAACAGCTGGCTACAACTGAATCTGAGCAACACAAAGGTGATGCAGATTGTCAGAGAAAATATTCTGAACAGTCTGCAGCCATGGTGAAGTCTTCTTTGGTCGAAAGTACACATCCATAGTTGGACAATTTGGTCCATAATTTAGGAGTACTCATGGATTCCTCACTGACACTAAACTCTCAAATAGCAGCATCTGCATGTAACATCTTCTATCATTATCAGTGAGTTAGGAGCCTCTATCTCATCCTAACATGGCCTCATTTATTCATACCTTCATCACTTCTGAACTGGACTACAGCAAATACAATATACATTGGCATGAAACCTTCAACACTTAGAAACCTTCAGATATTACAAAATGCTGCAGCACACCTCCTCATCAACACAGGCTACCATGAGCCTAGCAAATCACTTTTGCTTTCTATACTGGCTTCCCACAGAATTTTGAATCAAGTTCAAGGTCTCAGTTCTTATATTCAAGCTCCCTGGGTTGGGCTCAGGAGAGCTAAAAGACCACCTAAAGCTTGGAGATAAAGATTGGGTCAACAAACTCTACTAAAACAAGACACTCCACCGCAGATGCTTCTCTCCCTGGGGAGAGAATGAGAGAGCAAAGAGCATGTGACAGATATGTAGTCACATGGCTTAATTCACCACAAGACGACGTTCAGTTACTACAGTGATGAGCGCAGTATAAAAATCTATATAGAATAGAATAGTATCGATATCTGCCTATCTAATCTATCTAACAATTGTGGCCTTTACTGATGCAGTATCTTATTTCTCAAAACTCTATATGCACTTATGAAGAGTTAATCCAAACTGGTTTGATGTGTTTGCAGCATTGAAGTTAAATGACAAGGTCATAACTTTGCAAAGCATCATATTTATTTGATTCAATCAAGATCAATTACTTGTCATGATTGATAACAACCATTGTATATCATTGGTCATAATTTATGGATAGTATTAACACTTTTGGGTATGAAATATTGCCAGCCATAACAACTATATGCTGCCAAGCCAAAATAAATATAAGAGAGAGTCATTTCTAGACACCTAATTCATCTACAAGAAAAAAGGCTGTCAAGTAAGCCTAAACAAAAAAGCACATCTAGAAACTCTGCTGGAGCCTCAACTGCTCTATGTATCATTTTTCACTAAGATTAATTACCTCAAGAAAAAGACATCTACTGTAGAGTGTTAATTAATTCACAATCAATTAAACTCAACTCAACTGACCAGCAGTATAATGTGATACAAGCTACAGTGCAGAATAGCTGTGAAAACTTGATGTTTACTGCTAATTTAAAAACTAAGATAGCCCATTCTATATTTGGAGATGCAGCTCAATCATTTTTGAATACATAATAATTTAAGATGAGTGAATTATTCAGAATAGAATTTTCACATTACTACTTTTGAAAGCCTAATACATTGCTGTCATTTGAAATTCTATTAGTTACACTATCATGTAAAATATGTTTCTTTTTGAGTGTTATTTGATGACTTAATACAAAAAAAATATGGAACTGATTCTGATCTCACTCACCTTACACCATTATAAATCCAGTATGACTCCATTAAAATCAATGTTACACTGGTTAAAACTGGTGTAAGATCAAAATCAGGCCCCACCTAATTCCACATAACACCTTCCTGTCTATGAGATCTAATACTTTCTACTGTAGCATCACATCCTAGCTATATATTTTAAATATACTTTAAAATTGACTCATGTTTAAAATATATTTTATTGTATACAGACTGTTTTCTTCCTTGTTCAGCATCCCACTCCTCAATATACCATGCATGTACAATGGGCCAGACTCTGATTTGGAATAGAAGAAGAGGAAAATGAAAAAAAACCTGGGAATTCAGCTCCCATGACAAAACTATTAATTTATCTCCATTTTAGATGGAAACCCTCAATTTAGGAGCTGCAGCATATGCGCAGGATGTGGCTTAGGAGATACTTGATAAATTATGCTTCCTTTCCTTCCTACCCCCAAAATTGATCTAGTTGGGTTCCACTCAATGGAGGCATCCTTTAGGGAAGATATGGTTTGGGCATGTTTTTAATTTCTTGAGATTTATATTACTTGAGTCAAATCTCAGCTTTGGAGTTACTGGCCCACCATACTTGCAATGCACAGCCACATTGTCCTTGAATGAGCTCAAGGAGGGATTGGGGTTTTCCAAGCCACAATTCTCCCCAAGGGCATTTTATGGTGATTCAGCCTTCTCCTGAGGTACGTGCAGCCTGCTCTCTTTGTTACTGCAGATGGAGATTGGAGCCAAGGCCCAGTCTCCCTCTCAGTCTATGGAGCAATGTGGTTCCCAGGCTTTGCAAGCTGTATACTTTCCAAGATTGCTGTAAAAGAGGTTGCGTGAGGGTAGAAAGAATGTTGCATTGGTTTGAGTGAGCACACTGCTTTATACAGTATTGTTTGCAGAAGTGTGCATTAGCCTACCAAGGCAAAACATTTTTCCCCTGTGTGTAAAGAGTTAAAATAAAAATGCTTTTTCTTCCAGGCTATATATACTAATATGTGCACTGCATATGGAATAAAACAACTGGTTTTTGCAGCATAGAACTGAGTTGCAGCTGCTCTGAAATGATCATATTGAAAAGGAAATCAGGATACGTGAGGAGACAATTTGGGGGAAAATGGCACTGGTCTCAATTTCATATCTTCTCCTCCAGCTGATGCGGCTCATACAGGCATCAGTCGGAACAGTAAGTTAGAAAATATCAGCTGCTCCTTTCATATCTATTTATAAATGACATGGAGAGGAGAAGTAGCAAAGAGCCCTGTGGCACCTTATAGACTAACAGACATTTTGGAGCATGAGCTTTCGTGGGTGAATACCCACTTCAGGAAGGAGAAGAAGAGACCCAGGAGAGCTGAAGAACGGAGAAGCAGCAAGAAGCATGTGCCACGGGGGACTGAAAGATATGATGGACAGAGGAAGAAAGGAAATAAGTTCAGTGGAAGAAAAGATTTGAACTAGAAAATATGTGGTAATAAGCAACACAGAGAAAGGGGAGAAGGAGCCAGAGCTACATATGCCAAGAAGGGAAAGCCAGACAAGAGTACAGAAGAAAAAAGTAAATATAGAAGAAGCTGAACATAGTTTAATAAAGGCTGTGAATGAAAGAGGAGAAAAATCAATAGGATCAAAGAATAGCACACTTGAGAGAAAGGGAAATAACCTCAAAGGGGAAGAAGAAATGAGCAGCGGGGTGGGGGTGGGGGAAGAGGAATAAGGAGCTTGAGACATATGGGTGTGATAATTGAAAAACACATGCACAGAAAGGAGCTGCTGCGACCTATGAAGGAAAGCTGCATGAAAAACACAGGTTCAGGTCCTGCCTTCATGGAAAACAAAAGGAGCAAGAGGAACAAGAGAACAATTTGCCCCAGGAATCTGACTGACTGGAAGCTCCTGAGCTTCCGCAAAAGGCAATGGATGTCGGTTGTGTTACTTGGCATTGATGCTGCTATTTTCTCTGCTTGGAGTTCTGTTTGGAGTGGTGGGGGAAAGAGAAGGTGCATTAGATGGTCTGTATGTGGTTGTTTAGGGTAAGGCCTGGTCTACACTAGGAGGTTATGTCGAATTTAGCAGAGTTAAATCGAATTAACCCTGCACCCATCCACACAACGAAGCTATTTAGTTCGACATACAGGTCTCTTTAGTTCGATTTCTGTACTCCTCCCCGACGAGGGGAGTAGCGCTAAATTCGACATGGCCATGTCGAATTAGGCTAGGTGTGGATGGAATTCGACGTTAATAGCTCTGGGAGCTATCCCACAGTGCACCACTCTGTTGACGCTCTGGACAGCAGTCCGAGCTCGGATGCTCTGATCAGCCACACAGGAAATGCCCCGGGAAAATCTGAATTCCTTTTCCTGTCTGGCCAGTTTGAATCTCATTTCCTGTTTGGACATCGTGGCAAGGTCAGCAGCACTGGCAGCGATGCAGAGCTCTCCAGCAGATGTGTCCATGCAATCTCAGACTAGAAAGAGGGCCCCAGCATGGACTGACCGGGAAGTCTTGGATCTGATCGCTGTGTGGGGCGATGAGTCTGTGCTTTTGGAGCTGCGCTCCAAAAAAGGGAATGCAAAGACCTACGAGAAGGTCTCCAAAGCCATGACAGACAGAGGATACAGCCGGGATACAACGCAGTGCCGCGTGAAAATCAAGGACCTGAGACAAGGCTACCAAAAAATCAAAGCGGCAAACGGACGCTCCGGATCCCAGCCCCAGACATGCCGCTTCTACGAGGCACATTCCATTCTAGGTGCGGCCGCCACCACTACCCCACCACTGACTGTGGACTCTGACGATGGGATAGTGTCGACGGCCGGTTCCTCGGAGATGTTCATGGACGGGGAAGATGAGGAAGCAGATGAGGAGGACGAGGCAGTCGACAGCGCTTACAACGCTGATTTCCCCGACAGCCAGGATCTCTTCATCACCCTCTCGGAGATCCCCTACCAACCCTCCCCAGCCGTTAACACGGATCCTGAATCAGGGGAAGGATCAGTCGGTAAGTGCTTTAAACATGTAAACATTTATTTTTAACAGAACAGGAATATTAACTATGTGAAAAGAAGGTCAATATATATGGGGATAGAACAGAAATCCTCTTGGGAGATCTCCACGAAGCTCTCCTGGAGGTAATCGAAAAGCCTCCGCAGGAGGTTCCTGGGGAGAGCGGCCTTATTGGGTCCTCCGTGGTAGGACATTTTCTGCGCCAGGCTATCAGCAGGTACTCTGGGAGCATTGCCTCGACGAGCATGGCGGCATAGGCCCCTGGTTTGTGCTGGCTTTCACGCAGCATGCGGTCTCTATCTCTGTCAGTGATCCTCCTCAGGGTGATCTTGCTCAGGGCGTCCTGCTTTGAATTAGGGGAATGTTAGTATTGGGAATGCTTGACTGTTCCTTTACATAACAATAAGCGTCGGTTTACAGCCACGTGGTGGAGGCGGTAGAGGGGCAGCATACAGGGATCTTTCCCAGCGACAGCCGCGAGGGGGTGGAACAGGGGCAGAGTTCATGCTTTCCGGATTGCCGGCAGCAGGAACTTGCAAACGCTATGACCATTGCTTTGAGCGTGAAAGGAGGGCACTGCTATACATTAAGGTTTAAGCAGCCAAAAGTACGGCTTACCATGTGTGCCTGCTCCACGAATTCTGCTGTCCTGCCCCGCTTGTCTGATCTCCAGTGCAAGACCCCAGGCAATGAATGCGAAGGCCGAAAATTCGAACTTGTCCTGAGTGCGCATGAGATAGGTGCTGTGCATGGTCTTGTTCACAGAGACAGACTAGACTATGTTCATTGTTCGCAAAAATGTATCTTTGTCAGGAATTCACTCCCTTTTTCCCATCACACAGCTGCGACTGTTTCCCAACCTGCCCCGGCATCCCCCTCACAGACGCTGGCGCAGATTAGGCGGCAAAAGAAAAGGACACGGGACGAGATGTTCTCTGAACTTATGGGCTGCTCCCGAGCCGAGGCGGCACAGCAGACCCAGTGGAGGGAGAACATGTCTCAGTACCAGCGCTCACACAGTGAACGGGAGGACAGGTGGTGGCAGGAGGACCAGCAGGTGACTCAAACGCTGCTTGGACTAATGAGGGAGCAAACGGACACGCTCCGGCGCCTTGTGGATGTTCTGCAGGACCGCAGGCAGGAGGACAGAGCCCCACTGCAGTGTATCTGTAACCGCCCTCCCCCGCCACAAAGTCCCATACCCCCCTCACCCAAAGTAACAAGAAGGAGGATGCCAGGGGCCGTGAGAACTGTCACTCCACCCGTGCAGAGTGCACAAGTACAAGGCGGCTCTCATTCCCAAAATTTTGAGAAGTCTTTTCCTTCCTGCCTCACCCAAGCCCCCATCTCAGTTTCATCCCCTAACTGTCTAGGTGATAATAAAAAAGACTTTTCTGTTAATTACTGTTTCTGTCATGTTCTTTTAGAGAAGACTGTGTTTCAAGGGGGGGAAGGGGGTTGATAATTGCACAGGTCAGTCACCTTTACCAGGGTACAGACACGGGGGCAGCAGGTCACACACACAGTGCAGTCTCTAGGCACCCTGGTCAGTCTGGGAGGTTGTTTTCATGTTCTGTTTTGGGGGTGCTATGTGACTTTGTGGCGGGGGAGGGTGGTTAGAGATCTTATGCAGCGGTCCTTATCCTGGATCACAGAGCCATGCAGCAGCTGATCTGTAACCGTCCTCCCTCGCCACAAAGTCACATAGCCCCCACACTCAGAGTCCCGAGAAGGAGGGGTGGCAGGCTCCGTTGAAACAACCAGTCCGCCACCGCGCACCGCTCTAGGAGCAGGAGCCTGTCATTCCTCGAGTTTAGAAGCGGTCTTTGCAGCACTACACACCCTACCCACCACAGTCTGCGTCCCAGTTTTAACCCTTTACCGCGAAATCAGTACTAAAGAAAACAGTGTTTATTAACAAAGTTCCATGTATTTTCTTTTTAAACGTGTGTTGGAAAGGGGGGAACGGGGGGAACGGGGTATGTAACTGCAGAGGATAGTCAACATTAACTGGGTAAAGAAACGGGGGCAGGTTCACCTTCTCTGTAAACAAACTTAATAGTCACAGGTTACCCTGCTCACTGAGGAACCTAGCTTTCAAAGCCTCCCGGATGCACAGCGCTTCCCGCTGGGCTCTTCTAATCGCACAGCTGTCTGGCTGGGCGTAATCAGCAGCCAGGCTATGTGCCTCAACCTCCCATCCCGCCATAAAGGTCTCCCCCTTGCTCTCACAGAGATTGTGGAGCACACAGCAAGCTGCAATAACAATGGGGATATTGGTTTCGCTGAGATCTGAGCGAGTCAGTAAGCTTCTCCATCTCCCCTTGAGACGTCCGAAAGCACACTCCACCACCATTCTGCACTTGCTCAGCCGGTAGATGAAGAGTTCTTTGTCACTGTCCAGGGCACCTGTATAGGGCTTCATGAGCCAGGGCATTAGCGGGTAGGCTGGGTCCCCGAGGATCACTGTAGGCATCTCCACATCCCCAACAGTTATTTTGTGGTCCGGGAAGAAAGTACCTTCCTGCAGGTGTCTAAACAGACCAGAGTTCCTGAAAACATGCACGTCATGAACCTTGCCCAGCCATCCGACGTTGATGTTGGTAAAACGTCCCCTATGGTCCACTAGTGCTTGCAGCACCATTGAAAAGTAGCCCTTTCGGTTAATATACTGGCTGGCCTGGTGGTCCGGTCCCAGGATAGGGATGTGAGTTCCATCTATAGCCCCACCGCAGTTTGGGAATCCCATCGCAGCGAAGCCATCTATGATGACCTGAACGGTTCCCAGGGTCACTACCTTTGAGAGCAGTAGCTCAACGATTGCCTTGGCAACTTGCATCACAGCAACCCCTACAGTAGATTTGCCCATGCCAAAGTGGTTCCCTACTGACCGGTAGCTTTCTGGCGTTGCAAGTTTCTAGAGGGCTATGGCCACTCACTTCTGCACAGTCAGGGCTGCTCGCATCCGGGTGTCCTTGCGCTTCAGGGCAGGGGACAGCAAGTCACACAGTTCAAGGAAAGTGCCACTGTGATTCATCCCAGATCTGCAGCACTATGCAGTTCCACCAGTCCGTGCTTGTTTCCCGGGCCCAGAATCGCCGTTCCACAGCATGAACATGACCCATTGCCACCATGATGTCCACGGCGCGGGGTCCCGTGCTTTGTGAGAGGTCTGTGCCACTCTCACACTTCATGTCCTCACCGCTCTGCCGGAGCCTCCTCGCCCGATTTCTCAGCATCTGACTGAAAAAGGTGGACGATAAGGTGCGAGGAGTTGACAACGGCCATAACTGCAGCGATGATTGCAGCGGGCTCCATGCTCGCAGTGCTGTGGCATCCGTGCTGTCAGTGACCAGAAAAGTGCGCGAACAGATTTCCCGCCGGCGCTTTCATGGAGGGAGGGCGGGAGTGACAGTTGAATGACGACAGTCGACACATATTTTCCCCCAGCAGGCATTGGGGGCTCGACCCAGAATTCCAATGGGCAGCGGGGACTGCGGGAACTGTGGGATAGCTGCCCACAGTGCACCGCTTCCAATGTCGACGCTTGCCCCGTTAGTGTGGACTCACAAAGTCGAATTACTGTCCTTAGTGTGGATACACACGTTCGACTTTGTAAGGTCGGTTCCACAAATTCGAGTTAAGTAAAATCGAACTACTCTGGTAGTGTAGACATACCCTAAGATTTTCTTCTTTTATTACCAATTAAGTTCCTTCAGAAGGAGAAGTGCAAAGTTTTCTGGCAAATCGCTAACATGCTGAGGGCATTTAATGATGCTGGACCCATAGTGTGACCTAATAGAGGTATAGCACATCCTTATTTTAGACCTGTATTTATCTCCACTCCTCACAAATCTACCCATCCTCTCACTTTTGGTAAGTTATTTACATAAAAAAAAACGAAAACAAAAAAAAACCTGCAGCAAATCATTAATGATCTAGAAAACATTCTTTATAGCCAAGAAATTATCATTGTTCATACAGATCCCAAAGGCGAGTGCTTTCCAGACATACAGGGCTAGATTTTGCCCAGCCAGCATGCAATATAATGGGTGGGACACAAAATATTCTCCTCACCTTGCACCTTTCATATACCAGCCAGGCAGAAATGGAATCCCTTGTCATGCCCTCCAAGGGCACTAGGATGCCCAGAGCCGCCCTATGGGGTACAGGAGGAAGTGTGTATGCTGGTGAGCACTGTGAAAACATACTGTATGTTTATTCTGCATGAGACTTCACAGTGGTCCTGAATTACCTGTGTCGACCTCTATGGTCCTTTACTTTGTCTCAGAACCTGTTATTCTGCCTTGGTTATTGTGTGTTTTGTTGCCTGCCTGTCACCAAAGCTCTGCCTGGTGTGAAGTTCAAGCTCCGTGTACAGCTTTCCCTACTACTTCTGAAAGCCAAGAGGTTCTCCCTTCCAAACCCATCAGTCATATTGTTATGGCCCACCCACCCACTGGCCTAGGATGTACACCTATTTCACTGTGCCCTCTAGAATCCCAACTTTGATTTATACTGTCAAAATGACTTACTTGTATACTTATGGGCAGATTCCGCTCTGACTTACATTGTTTTTTATAGCGGTGCAAATTCTATTGTTTTCACTGGGATTATAGCTGCTTTAAGCCAGTGTGAGAAAAGACTTGGGCCCATAGGAATTAGGTACACCAGATTAACTGAAGATAGATTTAGATCTTAGTGTTAAATTTCCTTCTTGCTTATGCCCCATCCAACTCCTTAAGCTTTGTGATTTAGGAGTCCTCTACGCTCTTCCATTAGGACTTGATTCACTGGCGCCACTGCACCAGTTAACTGAATCAAAATTTTTTTTCTATCCCACTATAAAATGGAGCTAAAATACCTCCTCTTGTATGCAGTCTACAACAATTGAGCTAACAGCCAGTTCCCTACATCAGCACTTGCCATTAATAGTCCTTGTTGCTTGTCCTAGTCCATTGGGTCTACCTACATTAATTTTCTTCTATTGTAACATATTTCAGTAGCAGCCACTGTTGTGTCTCCTTTATGTTATTATAGCTCCTTTGATGAGGGCAATGTGAAGTAGCCTTTTGTACAAAAGAAAAGACTTCTTCATGATGAAGTGATTAAAAGGTCATGATAAAAGATTTATTCATTGAGTACAAGGGACTACTTCATGTTGACCTCAAAAGAGTTGCAACAAAGTAATGAATACTTCACACCAAACTCAACTCTCTAGGAAACATCTAATCTGGTGTTATATTTGCAGACAATAAATAGAATTAAAAAGATTAAATGCATGCTGGTGGTTGAGCACCTTCACTGAAGCACTCATTTATTTCCCACTACCCCAGCTAACAACCTTTAATGTACAAAACACGGAGAAGATTTGTTCCTAGTTTAAAAGAACATAGAAACTGGACAAAAAGGTGTAGGTCTTCATATTTCTTCAACAAAGTGACCTCAAACATCTATGCATTTGATCTTTTCAATTCCATATAAAATGACGAGTTCTTAGGTACGTTAAATTGTAGATGGCCCTTGGAACATGAGACTGAAGCTCAGCTTAAAGCATAATGAGCAACAAGGGCAACTTACCAAGCAGTGCTTAAAGCATTTCTCTAGGACACTCTAATACAGAGGCCTCGACTCGGCAATCTACTTCAAGGCATTTCAATCCTTTGTATATAAGTTTTTAAAAAGATTCTGCAGTCTATCTGCAGCGCAGGAGCTGCTAACCACTGTTCTCCAGGGACTCCTATATTCAACACTCCCTCTTTCAACACTTCTCCTTTGTATGAGCAGGTGTGTGCTGTTCAGAACTGCATGGGTAAAGCAGCCAGCAGATTTCCCCATTTTGTGAATGGTCTTTTAGTCTACTGCTCAGGGAAAAGGTTGCCAGTCATTTTTGTGGGCTAGAGGGGCCAGTAAAGCAGGGAAGACCCCTTGTTCAGAAGAGTGAGGCAGGGGTGGATTCCTCACCCATAACAGCCCATGTAGAAAACTACAATAAGAAAATCTTGAGACTGGACAGCTCAGCACTTTAACCTCATTCTTATCTCTGCTCCCTTGGTGCATCAGGCTTTAGGATAAAGTTTTCAATTATATGATCACATAATGAGTAAGTGGTGCCAACCATCCTAACTGGTGTCTCATTGCAGGGAGGGCCACACATTTTAGGTTATACCATATTGCCTTCTGGCAAACGGCAGCTCTCCTTTCTTTAAGGATCAAGCCTGGCACCCTTGAAGCAGTGGGTTGGTTCAGTCTGAAGCTTTTTTTTAATGGCTGCCTTGGAAGAATATGACTTGAGAGGGAGCAGGGGAATCAGCCTTTAAATGCAGAATTCTCCTCATTGTGGCTGGGAGTAGCAGACAACAGATTTTTGTCTGAAGCAACTTTCTCCTTATTTTGTTGCTTTAAGACAATTTTTGTGTTATTTGGTGGTAATTGGTAGGGATTTTTATAGCTGTTTCTGTTGTCTTGCCTTTGTATAATGTTCCTACTCCGTCTTCTCTGGTTACTTTAAAAAAAAAAGAAAATTACTTCCACTTTTATTTAAACACTTAATGGAATGTATCCAGGAGAGCTATTTTCTGTAGATGCTCTGATAATGCACCTACAAAACATCACACAGTTCTTGTTAAATTGAGCCAGATCCTAATACTTGTCAAATAATGGCGGACCAGCTTTGTCTCCTTAGTGCTCTCATACAAGAGGCAGGCATTATTTGACAGACAACGCTGCCTAACTGCAAGTAGGTGCACTAATATCGGGATAGCAAGGGCTGCTGGTGAGCATGCCTCTCCGGGGGTCTCTGAAGCATAATTCTTTCACCTACAGCTATGCTGGTGGTTCAGTCCCTTCCCTTGCCCCCAAGTAACTTAGCAGTGGCTCCTGTAGCCTGAACGGAGGTAATAAAATCCAATACAGTTTGCTTTTTCCAAGACTGTGCTTTTTCTAAGACATTTTTAAAGGGCATCAGCAACACTGCCGTTCATCTTCTGCATCTATTGCCTTGTCAAAGTAGACAAAGGTGACTCCTGTTTTCAGAGGATGAGTTTCAGCAAAACAGAACTTTCTTTATTTGTTATGCATCGCCATTAGTTGGTGCTGAGTGTTCTATCAAATGTGTAGGTCATGGGCATTTTAGCACAACTGATAGTGCAGATGGTGTTGCTTCTATTAATATGGCTTTCCTGATAATTAGTTTTATTTTGTACTTATTAGACCTTTGTTCCTTTGTCTTTCAACATTTTAAAATTTTGTTGATATATTTATAGAATTCCCCATCTGTCAACTCACCGGTTTCCCTGTTTCCATCAAGTGGTATTGGCTCCAAGTACTATACTGCATTCCTTTTAGGTGCATCTAAACTCAAGGTGGCACATCATGCCAGTGTACTGGCTGAATCTGCCGGTGATCGCCAGGCCTGTCACTTCATGTTGGAATATGCAGTATAGGTTTTAAGCTACCAATGTTTAAAATAACTAATCAGTGTTGTATTAGGTCTCTTCCCAAGAGCTATATGCCAAGCTTGCTCTGCTGAGTGGCAACAAAGAATCCTGTGGCACCTTATAGACTAACAGACGTTTTGCAGCATGAGCTTTCGTGGGTGAATACCCGCTTCTTCAGATGCAAGTCATCTGAAGAAGTGGGTATTCACCCACGAAAGCTCATGCTGCAAAACGTCTGTTAGTCTATAAGGTGCCACAGGATTCTTTGTTGCTTTTACAGATCCAGACTAACACGGCTACCCCTCTGACTGCTGAGTGGGTTGACTTGCATTTATGGGAGAATAAATCTATTTTGAGGATTATACTTGAAAAAGTAATTTCTAATCATCTGGGTGTAAAACATACAGTGTTGGTATTACAACTTTTTTTTTATGTAGGTAAAGCACATCCATTAACCAGTTATGCTACACTAAGTCACAGACTTTGGTATAATCAATTTAAGTCACTCACTCCGGAACACCGCATGGATTATAAATTGACTCTCAAAACCTTGTGATGCCTTACTACATATTTGTTGATCTTCTGCTATAAGCTGGTAATCATTTGTGAGAAAGTCAGTGATTTAAGCTAAGGCAGAGTCAAACATTTAGTACATGGTTGATAAACATGATAGGTCAATAGTTCTTGGCCTCTTCTATTTCATTATCTTCAGGGACTATATATAGATACTTTATAGGATACATTCACTGAAATCTTTTAGCAGCACTTTCAAGGTTAAGCACACATTAGTGATAACTTTTAACATCACAGTAAACCAGAGTGAAATGTCTAACCATGCATCTACAATGGTTTAAGCTTTTTTTTTCCCTTTTACCTTAGTGTGTGAGGTTTGTTTGTTTTTTTGTTTGTTTGTTTTTTTAAAAACCCTGTTTACTTATCTATCCAGAAACAAAAGCAGATACCTTTATGGAGCCTTCAGCTATGAACCATACACCACATCTGTGATTTTGTGTGAAACATTAAGTGGAACTTTTCATTGTGAAGCCCCGTTAACATTACAATGGTGATCACAGGAGGAATTGAAGGTTCATTCATTCACAGGAATAAGCAAATTATTCCTATTCAACCATCCAGTAGCAGTGGCTACACTTAGAAATACCAGTGTAACTAGTGACTAAAAAGATCCCTCTACCTGATGTCTTAGCTGCTGGCTTAGATATCAAACAGGGGGTTCCCTTCCAGCCATTTGTAATGTGCATTATCATTTAGTATATTGCCTTTAAGTAAACATTGTGGGGGATTTACAGTAGATTTACAAAGTATGTTGGTGCCACAAGTTTCAGTTGGACACCTAGTGGGATTTACAAAAGCACCCAAGTGAGTTAGGCACCTAACTCCCATTGAAATTAGTGAGAGTTAGGCACTAATTTGCTTAGGAACTTTTCAAAATTAAACTTGGCACCTGTCTGCATCTTTAGGAGCCTAAATACCTTTAAAAATCTAACCTACAAGCCCTTTTGAAAATTTCCCCCTAAACCTTTTCCAAGCACTCCTAATCCCCCATAATTAAAAGGGAAAGACACCCCCACAATTATGCATTGAATATCTCCCACACTTGCTTTAAGTTTTGACTTTTTATTCCACATACTTGAAGGAAGTTACCCAGAGTAACCCATATTTAACATTTAATTCTTCTCTCGTAATTCAAAGGGGAGAATTAAATGATTAAACCCCAAAGTGATTATATATGCAATGAGGAGAAACATACAATTAATCCTTTTTTAAAATTTCAATTGTTGGAGTTGTAAAAATTGTTAAGGACCTTGAATTTGACAAACTACTTATAAAAAAGTCACACATTTGCCCTTTAAAAAAATGGAACTTAAATCAAATTAAACTCCTTGGGTTTCCCACTAAGTAATGGCTAGCTCATTATAATCCACTGGTGAGATCCTCAGGTAGGGTAAAACATTCTAGTTCTATTGACTTCAGTGGAATATTTCCGTTTATATCTGCTGAGGATCTGGCCCTATATCTTCTTCTTTTTAAAGCGTTTGGTTGGTTTGGTCAGGTACTGTTGTTTATTTTTTATAAAACTATTTATTTGTGAAATAATAAATTCCATGGGTAAACTGGCATCATTTATTTGTGTCGGGGCTGTGTCTTGCTAGTCAAATCCCATATAAGCAATTCAGTAACTTCCCACCATACCAACTTCTTGTCCAATTAGTAGGGTCATTGAAGAACTTTGTTAGTGGTATCAATGCAGCAACCTGAAAAACTCTAACTTGGCTCTCCGAGATATATTTTTTAACTTCTAAGTAAATTTGATGTGGAGTCAGATATGGACAGTAAATATGGAACCACATGCTGTCATTTGCACAGTGTCTTTTCAGAGCCTACTTTGGGTTAACCTTCCCTTATATTAGGGTTACCATACGTCCATATTTTCCTGGACATGTCCGGCTTTTTGGTTTTTAAATCGCCGTCCTGGAGGAATTTTTAAATATCTAAAAACATCCAGGATTTTGCCACGTGGGTCGGGACGCCCTTTGTCCCAATATCAGGGACTGCTCACCTCACTGCGCGCACCAAAGTCCCAGGGCTGGCAGCGCTTCCTGGAGCAGCTCCCAACGCCCACCCACCGGCAGGCGCCAGCAGTGTGGGCGGCCCCTAGGCACAGACATGGAGGGAGTCTCCACGTGCTGCACCAGCTCCTTCCTGTCCAATCAGAGGTGCAGGGGTGGGGCTTGCAGGCGCTGGCAGAGATCCCTCCAGCCCCCCCAACCCAACTCTAGGAGCCAGTAGGACCTGCCGGATGCTTCCCGGGAGCCGCCCCAAGTAAACAGCACCGGGACTCCCCATCTTGCCCCCCGGCAGGTCCCTCTGGCTCTTAGGGTTGGGTCGGGGGTGGGGAGGGCTCTCTGCGCGCTGCCAGCGCCTGCAAGCTCCGCTCTGCAGATCCAGCAGCTCCCATTGGCGCTTTTCCCAGCCAATGGGACCCACGGAGCTCGCGCTCATGGCGGGCACAGCACATGGAGACCCCTCGGCTGCCCCTGATCCTAGGAGCCAGAGGGACCTGCAGCAGGAGGGGTGAGTAGGCGAGCGGGGTGGTGGTGGTGAAGAGGCGAGTGGTGAGGGAGCCAGCAGTGTGCGGGAGGGTGAGGAGGCCATATCACTTTTTCTTATATATATATACACTCAATATAGACGACATGTAGCGTACAGCATATATAACAGTATAATAACATTAATACAACGTGAGTGGTAGATACAGGTGCAAATACTCCCCCGCCCTCCCCCCCATGGAGTGTCCTCTTTTTTGAATGTTCAAATATGGTAACCCTACTTATATATCAAACCCAAATAGTACAGACTTTGCATGGTGGGGGGTGGAGACTCCTTGGATATGGAGATTCCAAATGATCCTCTCTCATGCTGCAGAGCTGTTCTGCAGCTGTTGTTTCAGCCTCAGTTTGAGTTAAGTAGCCATTTCGACAGCCCTGATCCTGTTCTGATTGAAATAAATGGCAAAACTTCCGCTGACTACGTTACTGCAGGAACAGACCCTAACTGCATACAAAAATACAGGCAGCACTTTCGGGCACATTGTTAAGTATGGACCTCCGGTCTCTCTCTAAATAATAAAAAGGACCATATGTTTTCAACAGAATCTGTGTGGTGTGCTAATGATGTGCATTTCCCATCCCAATTAAATTTGCTTAGTGTTAAATGAACACAAAGAGAAATGGAGTTTACATTCAAACTCTGGGTGGCCTGATAATATTTTAAGCACTGGTGTTTGTTAAGAAAAACTTGGTATTTAAATTGTTCATGTTCCATGTTATTATTAACCACACTGACTAGCAAGAGTTGAGCATGGTATAAGCACAATGCTACAAATGTAGCATACGTATATACAAGTCTCTGTATGCTAATGCTCGTTTATTTGCACTACATGCAATATGCTTTATTGTGAATGTATTTGGAGAGTTACAAATTAAATAAAACCCATTAATTTTTTTTTCTGTAGACCGACCTCTCTCTCTCTACAATTTTTTTCTGAGATTTTTGCTCTTCAAGTTATGAGACACTGCTATTGAAAGACACTTAAGCACTGCTTGGTAGCAGATACCTGACCCAGACTATTTTTGGAACTAGGTATAGTAGGTCATGCTATCAGTGACTGGCTTTGACAGCAGGAATTTTAACTCTGTCCCATCATTAACTGTGATGAGCTAGCCAGAGCTTTTCCCAGAATGTCAGCTGCCTGGTGGCATAAGAAACTGTTTTCACTTGGTAGGTGTTCTTCCAAAGTGAAACAACATGCACAGGAAAATATATTTAGGTCTCATACTGAATGAGCATGTTGCTAACTTCTGTCCAGAAGAGCCTGGACATTTCAGCATTCCCAGGCAGCTCTTTTTAAGCCTCCATCTGTATTAACTGTCATATACGCTTTATCCTATTTGAATGATTCTCTTATAGTAATTGTGTTAACGACAAAATGCAATACATAATTCTTTAATCTTCTATTTGCTGCTAATATAGCTAATCTGACCACAGAGCTTCTCAAGCAATTAGACTTCTGCTGATTGTAACGCTGAACTGCAAAGATGAGATGCAGATATTTTACTAGTTTATACAATAAGACTAAATCTATTGAGACCATCCATTTCACTGCATACTAATAATGCTGCATGTACGACTTTAATATTTTCTTGAAGATTTTTATTATGGAAGCAAACATGTTGTATTCCATAAATATAAAGAAATCGATTTAAGCAAAAGTAATGGCTTCATTTTAGAGTGCTCTTACATTTAGAAGTAACTTGTGAGGTATTACTAGCCTTCCAGCATTTTCAGAGAGACTTCTGTCTAATCAAATTAGTAAATAAATAATCAGTCAGACATGCTAGTTGAACTGCCCTGGATAGAATGACAAAAAACATTATTTGAAAAAATAGAGTTAAATTGTGGAAAAAAAAATACTAGCATTTAATATTCTGTTAGAGGACTTTTCACATCTAATGCCTTTTATATTTTACTTCAGCTATAAAATTTGCAATGTAATAAAAGGAAATAGGAATTAATTAAAAGTGACACGGAATTTCATTTCTAAATGCTGATACTGTATCAATATGACAAATTGGCACCTTTAAATAGGATGGTTGCTTTATTTTCAAATATATTTCACACTTTACTCCTGAAGGAATAGGGAAAGGGAAATGCTGCTTGCTTTCTACCTTTCAGATTACCTGGTCTAGCACAAAGATCAATTTCTCCTTCATTGCTTCCGTCTACTTGATTTAAATAATCATAAAAAACTAGTTTATTTGTGGCTATGTCAGGGTTTGGATATTGGATATTGCTAAGCTGTAATTTCTCAACTCAGTATTACAAGATATGGTGTGACACCAGATGTCAAGAGCTCTTTCATGTAGTGTATGTACAATAGTAACTGATGGGCATCCTGATTCACAGGTAGGTGGAGGGTCAGATGTGTTTCTGCATTAGTAAAGAAACCACACACATTCATTGGATTTGTTAGATTCTAAGGTGTGTGTAACTAGACCAGCTCTGGTCCTATTATGGAATTAGAATAGCCTCTGTATTGAAACAGACTGGTCTGGGTGACCAGAGAGGAGAGACTTAAGTATCTAAAGTATCCAAGACAGGATGAAACAATGTTGTGTGTGGTTTCCCTTGCTTTCTTGGACTTCTTCACATTATTTCCCCAGACATTCTAGTACGGTTTGTGTCAGGTAGGAATAAACAAATGAGTTGACATACCAAAATAGATAACGGTCCATCTACACTAGTGTCCAACCCACCCCAACTGACTATAAGCAATGCTTTGAAAAAATGCTGGGAAAGTCTTGCTCACACTAAATACATTTCCCTTTCTAACTAATGCCAATACATTATAGCGAAAGAAAGCAAAGGAAGCAAACCAAGCAGTGGTGTATCCAGTTATAATGTGCATAAAGCATAATTTCCTAGCTACACTATTGTCCGTTTGTACATGCATCGGGACAAAAAATTTTAGTAGGCATTTAGGGTCAGACATTCCCTTACCCTTATGGGGGCATACTGTGTGGTGGGGAAAGAGAAGGGAGAACGGTAGGCTGAGCGTAACAGGTGGCACAAGAGATGGCAGCTTCCTGAGTAAATCTGCACGTGCAATAATTTACAGATGCAAAATTGTGTTTGTAAAAATGGAGACTGTGTTAAAAAAAATCAGCCCCCATGTTTTCCATGGACTGCACAAATACCCTAATCTTTCTCAGGCAAAATCCCCACTGAAATAATATATTATATACAGAATTAATAATAATAATAATAACTTTATGAGGAAGGGAAGTGACAATGCATCCCATATTAGTCATAGTAATAATATTATGATATGATTATGGCATAATTATGATGCATTTTGTACAAGATAAGTCATGTGAGGTGTCATTGAAAAAGTTATGATTTGCTGAATATGATTATCCTATCTGTATGCATGTATCATTTTTTTATATGAAGTTATGAATTTGGACTAGGGATCTTTATTTCAAATGGGCTTACTCTGGAAAACTTCCACAGCCAGCTTTTCAGGATACAACAATGAAGAAGCCAGACAGTGTTGATGTTCCATCAGCAAAGACAATGGACCCTGGAAGAATTTAACCTTCCTGTTAATGTTCCAGACAGACTGTAAGTAATGGCTGCTATGATTCAGCAGGGTATACAAGGGCCTGTGACCAGGCCACATGACTCTGGACTCCATCTTGGGATATCAGGATTTTCCCCCAAACTGAGGTTTGGGACAAAGAGTTCCTGCCATATGCTAAAGCTATATAAGCCAGAGAATGAGATCATCTGTTGTTCCCCACACAAGAAGACACCTGGAAGCACCTGGGAAACAAACACTGAACTGGGGGAAGTGCTGGACCCAGGCTAAAGGGATTTCTAGCCTGTGTATGAAAACCTGAGGATTCCAAGCTGCAAAGCAAGTGTAGCTTGTGCCTTAAGAATCTGCAGCCTGCTTGTATCATCAGCCAGGATGAGAATGTGCTAATTCATATCCTATCTTTCTAGTATCTTAAGCTTAGTTTGCATTTTTGTTTATTTGTGTCAGGCAGGAACAGGTAATCTGCTTTGATCTGTTTGCTACAATTTATAATCTATCTTTTTGTAATTAATCAATTTATTTTATGTTTTAATCTAAACCAGTGAGTTGGAGTGAAATGCGTGGAAAATCGTAGCTCAAAGGGCAAAGGCTGTTGTATATTCCTCTTCACACTGGGGGTGGGGAGGGACTCTATGAGCTTTCACTGTACAGTTCCCTGTGCAGCGCAAGATGGTATAATTTTGGGTTTATGCTCCAGAGGGCGTGTGTGCCTGGGGAGCTGGGAATTACCTTGGCTGTAGCCTTTCTACTGTTGGTTCATGCAGTGGCTGGCCAGGGAGCCTGCATGTAACTGCAACTGGGTGCGTCCCTACCTGTGTGAATGCGGGTGGAAGTGTGGGACAGGGAGAAGGTCTGAGGCTTGTCACAGCATGAGCGGGTGCCCAGGTTGGTGGGTCAGTGGGCTCAGTGGTACCCCAATTCCAGGTTGCACCCTGGGGGGGGCACTCATCTCAAGGGAAATACGTATAATCTGAACTTTACAGAAGGGGAACTATGACAGAGAAGTTAATGCCTGTCCAAGGCCACACAAAGAGTGAGTGGCAGAGCTGGGACAGAAATTCAGGAATTCCTTGCTCTTGCCCTCATGCTTAGTTTGTGAGGCCAACGCGTCTCTGGAATTATTCTGCTAACCCTAAAAACACTCATACTCAAAAGATTCTGATGACAGAGCTACAGAAATATCAACATGATACACTGCTCACCTCCCAACTGTGAGTGATGAGTATTCTGCCTTTCTCCTTTATGTTACATACCATATCATTTGTGAATCTGTTCGGTTTGGCTGCCTTTTCCGTGCCATTGGGACATTCTAACTATTGCATAGCCACTAAACAGAAACTCTTACCTTACTTTTGTAACATTAGGAAATGATTATAAACGAAGTACTCTGTGATTTCTCCTTATTTTTCAAAAAACACAATGAAAATGCCTTTATGGATGTTTTATCCTAACAAAACCATAAAAAACAACATACAAATGAATATCTGAAATTGTTCTATGTTTGTTTCTAGATCTAATAAAAATATTATCCAGTGATTTCATTTTAAACTTAGGCAAATACCAGGAATTATAGTAGCTGTTTAATCCTCCCCCGCCCACACACACACACACTCTATGTGCCAGTACCATGGAGAGTTCACGTGGCTCTCACCGGTTAATCAGCACTATTGAGAATTATTTCCCCTTCCCTATTTTGTCAGAATATAGAAAAGAAAAGAAATGTTTAAATGAAAACAGCCACACTGAGCTTAGGTTTTTTTTTTTGTTTTAAAAGATAATGATGAATATGAACAATAACTGCCAATGAAGATGTCAAAATTATAAAGCTTTTATGATTCTCCATTGCCCTGTACCTTGTATAGCCTTTTGCACCAGGGCAAACTAGCTGTAAAACACTAGCCCACTACCCAATCAAAACAGTAGCATTTTACACTCACAATTCTTTGCCATTTAAGCAGAGAATGCTTATTTCCCCTGAAGCTCATTCTTTTTAAATTGCAAAGCTCATGAATATTTTACAGAAATGTGCCCACTTGCATTCAAGGGAAAACATGTTTAATGACTTGAGATAAATTTTAACTGCAATTTAAGGGTTTGATTAAACAAAGTATGCATAATGCTTGTTTATAAGCCAAATACTAGGTATGTTACTTAGGTACTGGGATATGATATATCCAAAAAAGCAGGAAACAGGCAAGTGTGACCATAAATATGTGATTCCTGATGCTTTCAAGAGCTAAACATAGATCAGGTATAGTTACTGTGCCAGGTCTGAACACTGTAAGTAGTGCTTAGCTTTCATAAATTCATAGCTTTTAAAGCCACAAATGACCATGATGATCATCTAATCTGACCTCCTGCAAAACACAATCTATAGAATTTTACCCAGTGATTCATGCATCATGCCCATAACTTCTGGTTGAGCTAATCATATCTTTAGAAAGACATCCAGACGTCACTTGCTGTTATCTCGCATTCCCAGAGTCCTCAATCACATGGTACTTCTCTGCTTCCAAAGTTGGCAGTGATCGTTTGTGAGAAGGACAGGTCGAATGTTTTTCTAACATTGACAGGGACTGTGCGGTTTGGGACTCCTTAAAACATGGCATGCACATTTATATTTACATTTTCAACCTCCTCCTTACTAACCCCCTTTCTCTACCTTTACAGTAACCCAAATTAACCAACAAACTTTTTTTTTTCAATTTCCAAATTTTATGCACTTTTGAATCACATATCAATGTTATTTTTGTGGGCAGCCCTCAAAGTTTATGAATCTTGGTGGAGAGGGAAACCCTGTACTGTACTGTACTGGCAAATGTTTTTAGAGTCTCACCCCCCAAAAAATTCCACTCAATCCTTAACTGAATGATTGCATGCTACGTGTGCTATACAAATTGATATTTGAAGGTCAGGAGTTAATTACATTTTGGAAGGACTCTTGCAGAATTGCTCCCTCATTACGCACCCAAATGCAACTCACTAGTACAGGGATGGGAAGTAGGCAGAAAAATTTCAGCTCCTCCTTGCCTACCAACACTAGTCAGCAGCTGGCCAACTACACAGGAAGGGTGGGGAGATGCTTCACCTCTTAAAGAAATGTTGCAGTGCAATCAGGGAGCTCCCTAAGGCTCCCTGGGTAGTTTGTGCAAATCCACATGCCCCCTAATGCCATTACACTGCTATTAGCCCTTGTTATTTCCCTAATTTCAAAATGAAATCATGGGACTACATTTTTATTTGATTTTTTAAAATACATCAAATCTTAACTATTCAATTTTTTCAATAAATTCCTACAGCTACTGTAGTATTTAAAAGATATGTTCCAGACTTAGTCATTCTTCCCCAAATCAGCAGGACTAATCAGGGGGTATGGCTTCACCGGGCTGAATTCTTAATTTCATCTACAAATCTTAGCAGCAGCAGCGTATTCTCCACGCTTTCCTCCAAGTTTTTATGAAAATATGAAAATGAACCATCAAGATTTGACACCAGGCTTGAAGCCTTTCCCTAATTTGACGTACAACTATCAATAATTATTTTGTTTATGACTCTCCCATTCATTCTGTGTCCATATCACACTATTCCAAACTCTCTAAAAGAATCCCATGTGGAAAGATGCCAAATGCCTGACTGACATCCAAATGTATCTCTCTATTTCCTTGTCCGCCCATATTATTACTGTAACTAAAAGGATATTTTTAACCTGATATCACTTTTGTGAATACATTACCATGTTATCTTCAAGCTGCCTGCAGTTTGATTGCCTTATTATTGGCTCTAGTAAATTACCCCATTTTGAGGTTAAACTAACGGGTCTATAATTTTCAGGATCTGTGTCTGTTTTCTATCTCTATGTTTGTCTGTATTCTTCTGTTTCTTTTCATCTTTGTACGCATCTCATCTTCTCCACTTTCTGATTCAGTCTCTTTTCTCTTCATTGTCTTTCCCTTTCCTTTTAATTTTCTCTTTGGCTCTATGTTTGCATTCTAATTCCTTTTCTCTTTTTACCGCCTTACTCTCTATTTCTCCTTCTTTCAGGATTTCTGCAGAAGATGGGTCAGCCTCTATTCCTGCACTGAAATGTAGGGTCAGCTGTGTGGGAAATGACAAGGATGGTATGATCCAACTCAGTTTCCCTAAGAGTAAAACATTTCAGGCTGAAGCATGGTAGTGTTCTTTAGTCTCCAGCTGCTAGTGCTTGCTGTTGATAGACATGTAGGAGGAACACAAAGTAAAACACTGGTTCAACAGATTTACAATTTCCCTGTTCTACATCAGCAAGATGAACCCACAAATTGGAAACCACAGGGCAATGAGGGAATCCTGAGGTCATCTACTGCAGGCTCAGGCCAGCACAGTCAGCAGTAGAACTCTTTGGGAATTTTTCAAAGAAAAGCTTTTTAACTGGAAAATACCAATTCGTTGAAATTGATTTTTTTATTGGGGGGGGGGGAGGCTCAGTTTCAATACATTTTTCAAATAGAAAAAAAAAGAAAAACGTTTGAAAATTGTCAACATTTCAAAATTGTCAACATTTAAATTAAAATATTTTTTCCCTGAGAGCTTTTCAGCGTTTCACAATTTAATCTAATGATCACCTTGACCTTCATCCCTTGCCTACCAACACTAGTCAGCAGCTGGTCAACTACACAGGAAGGGCAGGGATATGCTTCACCTCTTAAAGAAATGTCGCAGTGCAATCAGGGAGCTCCCTAAGTTCTAAGGCACTTTTTTCAGCGGAGGTCTAACTCAGAGGACAAGAAGAGAATGAAGGTCTCTACTAAGAAAAAGGTCATATTGGCCTTCAATACTTAGCTTTCCTTTGATGGATTTATATTTCCTCCTAACTCTATATCACTCTCTCAGGCTAACTGTTCACTTAGAAATTTGAATCACATTATTTTTTATAATTTACTTCTACTTTTTATTATTTATGAACCATTATTAAACAAATGCAATTAGGGTCTGCACCACATTTGTTCCGTGTGCCAGAGGACATGGCAAAAAGTATGTGTTTCTCACTAACATAACAGTAAAAATCTAGATGCATGTACGCCCCTACATCCAGAAAATCCATTTTAATATAAAGGAAATCAACAGACAGAAAAGAGAAAAGAAGAAAAATCTGAATTTTATATTTCTAATTATTCTTATATCAACGCTGTATTCACAGAAAATTGCCGATCGCACAATTTTAAGGCCTTCCCCAAAATTGTTAATGGTTTTATCTTGTTTTTCATTAAAAATAGTTTTTAGTTCTTACAGTTATGAAGATAATTTTTGCCATGTAGCCAGCACATTCTTGGGCCCTGATCTTGTAGCTGCTCCACACAGGCAGATTCCTACTCCCTTGTGGAGACCCACTGAAATCAGGGTTGTTCTACAATGGAAATAGACCACTGAAATCAATGGCAAGATGTGACATGACCCTAACATGGCCACATAGGAGGCAACCTGATGCTTAGAAGGCTAATCCCCTCCTACCAAAAGATCTATAATACATCTAGCAACTGTCCAAATTCTGCCCCTTTGGGTAGGAGGTGCATAGGAAGCAGGTAGAGAAGTGATGCCAGTATTGTGTTAAGTTCTGTTCATTCCCTCTGAAGCATCTGGCGCTGGCCAGTCAGAAGGCAGGATACTGGGCTGGATAGACCATTAGTCTGACTCAGTATGTTCTGATGTATAAGACATAAGATGATTCAGGGCTCACGGCACATGTCCTACAAAAATAAAATCTAGTATTTTCTGAAAACAGCAGCATGTATGCTGGTTTGCTGTGCAGCTGGCCACACCTTCCAGCTAAGAGATCACCTCTTCTGGTGACAGGGTCAGCCCAGCTAGAACTCCCCAGAGCACTGGAAGCTTGACAAGTGTTGCACACAGATGGGTGGCTAGAGGTTGCAATGAAGGGTCGCCCTTTGTCCTTTACTCCTACTTGCTCACTTGTACAGAAGAGGGCAGGATCTGGCCCCAGCTAAGTGATAATGTCAATGGGGAAAGGTGTGTGTTCTTTAAACTCCATGCAAAATTGTTCCATGTTATAAGGTAATGAAAATCTTCAGTGCAGCAACTCTAGAGAAGCTCATAAAGCCTATATAAAAATCAACTTATTTTGTGTGATCTTTCACACAGAAGAAAAGTCAAAATGGTTTATTTCAACAATGTATCTTAAAAAAAAATCAGACTGAGACTTTGTCTGCCAAGTTTCAGGCAGAGCTAAATTTTGTTATGAAAAGGGTTTAAAAAAAGAAACCTTCCTCAAAAATAGGGTTTTCATGGAAACGCTGACAAAGCCATAATTATAGAGGCAATAATGGGTGCTGCTCTAAAATACTATATTTCTTCCCCTTGAAGATATTAATTTACTTTTTGAAATGTTCATTGCTAAGATTAAGATTGGGTTTTTGAAATGTGTTGAGGCAATTTATGTATGAGCAAAAATATACTCTCTCCTAAATGTACAGAATGCTAATTTAAAATGATCTATCTGCCATAATATACATTCAATCACCTACTGAAAAGTTAACCAAGTTCTTCCTCCCTCTCCCCACCCCCATGACATTGAGTAACATCAGACTATTCTTATGCACTGGGAATACAGCCATACACTTCTAAATGTATAAGGGTTCTATTTCCATTTTTACTGAAACAACAAAAAGAAAGGAAAGAAAAAGAAAAAGAGCTACACAAATTTGATATGACCATTTCAGGAACTACGTATTCTTTGTAGGAATAGCACTATCCTAATATCTTGAACATAACCCACAAAATCTATGTCAACATACCTCAAGGGAAATCATTACTCCATGCTATGGGTTCTCAACCTGTTTGGAATTACGCTCCAATAACCTTCCTTTTTTTAAAAAACTTTGCGCTCTCTCTCTCCTCTTACAAAATGGAACTTTCCAATATAATCTAGATGGAACTGGGCCATTAATATGCTGATTCCAATATATAAGAATGGCCATACCGGGTCAGAACAAAGGTCCATCTAGCCCAGTATCCTGTCCTCTGACAGTGCCCAATGGCAGGTGCCCCAAAGGGGATGAACAGACAGGTTATCATCAAGTGATCCATGCCCTGTCACCCAATCCCAGCTTCTGGCAAACAGAGGCTAGGGACACCATCCCTGCCCATCCTGGCTAATAGCCATTGATGGACCTATCTTCCATGAACCTATCTAGCTCCCTTTTGAACCCCGTTATAGTACTGGCGTTCACAACACCCTCTGGCAAAGAGTTCCAGAGGTTGACAGTGCGTTGCATGAAAAAAATCACTTTCTTGTGTTCTTTTAAACCTGCTACCTATTAATTTCATTTGGTGGTCCCTTGTTCTTCTATTATGAGAAGGAGTAAATAACACTTCCTTATTTACTTTCTGTATACCACTCATGATTTTATAGACCTGAATCATATCCCCCCTTAGTCGTCTCTTTTCCAAGCTGAAAAGTCCCAGTCTTATTAATCTCTCCTCATACGGAAGCCGTTCTATACCCCTAATAATTTTTGTTTCCCTTTTCTGAACCTTTTCCAATTTCAATATATCTTTTTTTGAGATGGGGTGACCACATCTGCACGCAGTATTCAAGCTATGGGCGCACCATGGATTTATATAGAGGCAATATGATATTTTCTGTTTTATTATCTATCCCTTTCTTGATGATTCCCAACATTCTGTTTGCTTTTTTTACTGCTGCTGAACATTGAGTGGATGATTTCAGAGAACTATCCAGAATGACTCCAAGATCTCTTTCTTGAGTAGTAACAGCTAATTTAGACCCCATCATTATATATGTATTATTAGGATTATGTTTTCCAGTGTGCATTACTTTGCATTTATCAACATGCATACAGTTCAATATATTAAATTCTACTTTAAATAAATCAGTCCTTTGATCCTGATGTCTAACCATGCACAGGCTTTTAAACTCACATACCTTCATATCCACAAAGTTTTCAGGGCAGTATTTCTCAATTTCAGCACTGAAGAATGCTAGAGGGCATTGCGACTCTGTGCAACACCAGATTGCAACGTCACTCACTCAAATATAGCTCATGACGGAGGGGCAGCCAGGCCAAACCTAAGTGAGTGGTGTTGTGACCCACTGATTGAGTAGGAAGGCTTGCCAAGAGAATTCAACATCCCTTCCTTTCCCTCCACGTCCCGTTGAGAACTGATGCTGTTTGGTATGCCTTACTGCATTTTCAGGGCCTTTTTTTCCCCTTGGTGGTAGAAACAGGATCCCGTTAATGTATGTATGTAATGAGGAAGCAAAGTATATCACATATATCTATATCATGTAGGCTTAGACCCTATTAGATCTCATAAACCAGAAATATTAAGCCAAGTCACTATTTGGATGGGAGACCTCTAAGGGAACCCTAACAGCTGAAGGAAGTTGTTTTGGTTATTCAGTAGGTGGGACTCTTTATTTAGGACAATATTTGAATCAATAGCCCAATATGGAGCATTGAGGAATGTTGTGCTTCTGGAGGTGCCATCTTCTGCATGATGTAAAACCAAACTCTGACCATTTGTGGTCAAGAGTCTGATGGTACTTTTTTGTTCTGTTCTGTTGAGAGGAGGGGGCGTTAATCCCAGTGTCTTGCTAAAATCTATTTTAATTTATTGCATTGTGACTACCTAAAGCTCCCTCCCCCCTTGACTTTTTGGTGTTAGCTTCTGTATTCTTCCCTAACAGCCCACCCTACATTACTGTGTAACACTTCCTGAGGCTGTTAACCACCAGCTGTAGAAGTGGTTGCACTTTAGTAGTGGGACTTTAGCAGCATTTTTTATAGTGATTTGAAGACCTTCAGGTGAACGTCGTACATACCTTATGTGACTTGTCCAAGATCACAGAGCAAGTTAGAAGCACTAGACTGTGCTCCTCTCAGGTTATTCGGTCACTGGTAAAAAGTCTGACAATGAACCAGTCATATTCAACCAGCATGACAACATTAGTGGCTGAGGAAGGATAACGTACAGCCCTTTACAACCCATAATGACCAACTGTGGACATGAGCCAGTGCTCTAAAGGCCTTCACTTTTAAATAGATTGGGAATTTTGAATGCTTTTCTTATATTAAATCAAGGTTTTGATGGCCAGCCTGCTTCCCAGTGATGCAAAGCTGGTGTAATTTCACTGGGCTCCGTTGAGTTACCTCTGATTCACACCATTGTATCAGTGGAGAATCAGACCAACTGAGCATAGGAATCTTGAGTATTTCATTCTCTAAGTAGGTTGAGGCTAGCAGAGACAGAGAGGCAACACTTAGCCTCACAAATTGCAGCATTTGTCATATCTCAACATGCTTTGGTGGGCAATAGAACAGTTTTCTCTTGCTAACCGTGCGGCTAGTGTTGCACCCACTAAGGAGGCAGATGAGAAAACATAGTAAAAGACAGCTGAGAATTAGGTGGGTGGGAACTTTGTAACCTTTATACTAGCTCCCTTGCTCTATGTTCTAAACTCTGCACATAGTAGATATCTATGCAACAAGGTTACTGCCCCTACTCAATTGCCTGTGAACCAATGTTATAAAAACAGAAGAGGAAAGTAAAGCTTAGTTTTGTGTCACTGATTTTTCAACTGACAGCAAATGTTTCAACATGAGTTGTACGGCTTACATCTAAATTCAAATTAGATGTTATCTGCTGATAGATTATTAATCAAACAGAAATATTCAACTGAAGTATCCCCTTATAATTAAACTTTCACTTTGCATAATATGCCATTTACACAGTATCTGCAGAAGCAATCACTGCTATATAAAAGAAATGTCAACTTCAAAGTTGCTATCTCTTACAAATTATAAATTCTATCTTTGTACATTATGGTTATATGTACTAGACTCTTAAAATAATGTAGATTTGGATGAATTATATTTTTGATTCAGTCAAGTGGACATTTTTTCCCTTAATGGCTCAAGATAAAACAGATTATTTAAAACAGTTAGACAAAAAAGATTATAAAACTATATAAAGCCATCTGTAAAAAAAAAATAGAAAGCTAATCATCTACAGTTAATAAATACTAATGATAATAGAACATGCACAGAATAAGTGTTAGGATTTATATAGAGTTTTGTCCTTAATGCACTCATGACAAAAGATATGTTACAAAAAAAAGCAGGCCATTTTTTAGGAAGTGCTGAAAAATGGTAAATGTTACCTAGAGGGCTCAGCATCTCTGAAAGTCATGTTTCCTTGTTAGGCTCCAAAATATGAATTTAGGTGCCTGACTAAATATGAATTTAGGTGCCTCCCCTTTGCCATGTGACCTAAATTGGAGGAAAACTACAGAGAGGAACCAAGCAGAGACTCCAGCTGACAGGAGCAGGTACAAAAACAGTCAGAGCAGCGGGGACCTTTAGACACTTCCTACAGTTTTGACTAGAATTCCTCTGCTCTGTGCTGATTGGTTGTTTGCAGCAACTCTCTCCCTCCCCATCCCTCATAGTCTCTTCACCTCAGTTTCACTTCACACCTGCCCTCTTACCCTCTTCAGCTCTGCGCTGCCCCCCTCACTGGGCCCAGATTAAATAATTTGAGGGCCCCGTGCACTATGGAAATTACCACCCATGCTCCCCCGCCCTTCCTTAGACTAGAGCTCAACTCAAGCTGCTGCCAGCTCTGTGTGGCACAAGCAGAGTGCTGAGCTCCTGCATTGGGGCTGCTCAGAAAAGCGTTCCTACATCCCATACGTACCTACCCATCCCACACAGACTTAAGAATACCCCTCTCTCCCCACCCCACACACAGTACAGACCCCTGAATGCCACCTACTCCACCCCACACATATCACATCCCCTCCACAGACACCCCTCACCCCAATGCCCCATGCAACTATGTAGTCCTGAGAAGGGGAATTCAGTTTTCCAAAGGATTTTGTGATTTTGATTTTGAAATTTGTCTTAGTTTTGAATCAGAATGAAACCTGAAAATTTCCTAACTGTGAAGGAAAATTGTTTAAAAAATGCTTTGAGTTGATCAAAATGTTTCATTTTGAGTTAAAGTTTTTAAATTTTATACGATAATATAGCATATAATATAAAATTTTAAAAATAGAAAGGAAAAGTTACTTAACAAACAAAAACAACCCGTTTAATTCCAAAAAAATGTTGAAAAAGCCCAAAGAGGGCATTTCAACGTTGCTGAAGATTTTTGTTTTTCTCCAAAACAATTTTTTTGTGAAAAGCAATATGATTTCACGAAGTGCTTTAATTTTGACTGAAGTGCGTTTTTCCAAAGGAAAATGGTTCTGTCAAAATTATTCCGAGCTGTGCTACATATGTGACCTGTTACAACTGTAGCTCTTGCATACACTGAAGAGCAGATAGGCACTGGTCCATTACAGCTCAGGCATTCCAGGTGCAGAGCACTCCTGCCTTGTGCCGAGGACCCTCAATTGCCACTGAAGTCACTGGAATGTGAGGGTGCTCAGAACTTCATCTGAGTACTCAGCACATTGCAGGACTGAGCCCTCAGTGCCCCAAAAGTGAGAAAAGTTAGAAGAGGCAGAACCATATCCCTTGTCCCCCTTTATGTTGGCCCACAATAGGGCGACTACCATGGAGGCCTGTGTCTTGCCACAATTCGGTCTTGTATATATAACACCAGAAAGCCTCCTTTTAGATTTACGAATAGAGTAAGAATTTCTGCTCACAACACGGCCTGTGCATCCTCATTAAACCAAAAGCAGAATTTGAAATATTAGGGCAAACCAAACTTTTTTGCTATACTGTGTTATAAATACAATCATTTGAATTTAATCACCCAGGAAAAGAATACCTTAAGAAATTACTCTTTTGCAAAGTTACTAACAGTACCATTATAAAGTAAGTTAATCACTGCAATTTATTTACTTTGCAGACCACTATTAATCAAACCAAAGCTAACATCTAGTCATCCCGATTAATTTAATTTATTTCTTCCATTCCGGAAACAGCTCCTTTTGGGATCCCGGATAGATCTCTGAAAGAACCGGATGAAGTATATTTATGAAAGCACTTATATTTTAGACTGTAATAGTGTTTGTTTGTTTTTAAATTATTTTTTCTACTTGCTAAAGACAACATATTGTTTGTATCACATATCTAACTTAGAAGACTGGTACAGGATGGAAAACATACCAGATTCTTTGCTTTCAGTTTTGGCAGCGTTAGTTTGTGATTATTTTTGATATGTAAATTTTTACATCACATACACACATTACCAGTTGGTAAACTAAGGCTTCTTACATTAAGATTTAGTTTAATGGGATTTCATTCACTTGGATAAGCACAATAATGACTGCACTGTTGATCAACTTCTTATGAGAAACATCTGTTGTCATTTTCCCCCATAATCACCTAATTTATTTTTTTGTACAGTGTCCCTTCTATATTGAATACCATGCCACCTGGTGCAGATCAAAGTGTGTGTAAATCCTGAATAGAACTAAGAACAGACTTCAAGAAGAAATGGGTTCCTGAATAGAGCTGGGCAAAATTTTTGAACCTATTATTTTTTCAATGAAAAATGGAGATTCGGGATGACCAAAATAGTTTGTGAATTCATGTGGATTTCACTGAATTGTTTCAAATGGAAAAAAAGTAATTAAAAAAATCCCAAACAAAACATTTCATTTTTTTACATTTTCTAAATGAAACTTTTTTTTCATTCAAAATAACTTTTACTTTTTTTTAAATTTCAAATGCAAAAATATCTTTAAAATCTAACAGAAAAGATTCCTTTTGAATCAAACAAAACATTTAGTTTCACCCAAAACTTTTTTTTCTTTTACACTTTTCAATTTGCTGGAAAAAAAATTGTTTCAGGTTGATTTAAAACATTTTTTTCCAGAACTCCCAGAGAACAAAAACACCCATTATTTACATAGCTCTGTCCCTTAGTACTTTGACCTGCAATGCAGCCAGCACCTACAAAGGCCTTGCATGGATCAAAGGCAGATACTGGTCAACAGATACTAGAATCCACTGATACCAATCACGTTATGAAAACATCATCATAATGCAAGAAGGCTGAATTTAGACAATATATTTTCAAACAGAAAAAAGTAAAAAGCTGTAGTGGAGTAAAGTGGGCAGACGATCTGATGAGATTGTTAAGATATGGAGTCTGATTCTCCATTGATATGCAACTTATGTAGCCATTTACACCAGTGCAATAAAGAGTTGTTTGCATGTGTATTTGTATTGTATTAACAAAGGATAATAAAATAATATGATTAAAAGAACAATCAGGCTCTGAGGCAATTTCACATTTCAAGGATGCCATCAGAAAATGTAACTGGACTATGCACACCCACTGCTACAGAAAATAATCGTTGCAGAGGCCAGTTAACTTTGCAGCAGTTATCCTATATCCAAGACAGACTGTCTAGAACATACTTCCCCTCTCTCCACAATCACCAGATAAAACAAAAAAATTCCATGGTAGCAAAAAGGAAACTGCCCAGTGTTGATAGACAGGTGGTTTAGACTAAATGTGGAAGAGGGTTTAGAAAGGTCTTTCGACTTCACCACTAATATTTCACTAGATAAACTCTTCTATACTTCTCTTGAAATTCTGTCAGTCATATTAACTGCAGAAGTTGTCATGCTACTGTTAAAGAAAAAAAAATAAAAGAAGAGCATTGAGAATAATGCAGACAAATCAGACAAAAACCCATGCCCTACTGTCAAAGTTCAGGGCAGCTGTTCCTGTATTCCCCTTGTGTGGTCAAGCAAGGACACTCACTCTTTGGCTGTCATCTCTCTTGGGCAGACACACACATCTTTCTCTCCTAGGCTAGGTATTTCAAGGCTGCACAGCTCCCTGCCTACACTATTCCCCAGAAAAGTAAGGCTGCCTAAGCAGGCCTGTTCTACTTCTCTCCTCAGAACCGGTACACAGTGTAATTACCACAGTTAATCTACCACACAGCTCTTTCTAAAAAAGCACATTTATTCTTAAGGTGAAAGTATTTTTCAGAGAAAATATTGAAAACAATAAAATAATTTACACACATGCTAATAAGCTTACCAGACATCAACTCCAGCAAAAGCTCTGGCTAGTGAACAGTCCTTCAAACCCCACCAAGAGGTTTTCTTGTTGTCGCATGTTCATAACAACTGCTAGCTCAGAACAAACACCCCCAGGAATCAGAGACTCACTGCTTTATACCATTTTTGGATCTTTGATCTGTCTTCATGTGACAGGTGATGCATCAGTCAAAAGGTCCCCATCTCCTTTGGAAGCTTCAAAGGCTGGATTCTTGCATAACTCCTCCTCCTAGAGATTTCCTAGGAAATCTACTTAACTAACAGTTCATTCTTGTCTTAGCCCATTACTTAAAGGTTATAACATTTCCCAGGGTTACATTAATTATGTCTCCTAGGCAAGTTACATGAAATCAAACAATAGCACAAACATTTGCATTTTAATACAATGAGCTCCTAAGATACTTAAACTTAAAATTTAATTCAATAAGGTTTGTTCAGGATATTGGAGGCACACCTGCATCCAGACTTTGTCACACTTGTACACCCCTGTCCACAGCAGGGTTCTGAGTAACTAGTAAGGTCATATGTATGTGATCATACCACTGTTTGAATGTCCACATGAAATACTGATGAAGTATCACAGGGTCTTTTCCTCCTACATAACAGATATCATAGACAAACATAAATGGGATGGATGAGAAAAGAGAGCGAAAACTATTGTTCAGTATTGAAAGCTTTTGTTTATTGGAAGTATTTGATGGTTTAGCAAGAAGTACACTAGAAAGCCACATTTCCCAAGGAGTCTCTTCTCCCAGCATAGCCTTGCCAAGCCTGCACAGGGCTGCCCAGAGGATTCAGAGGGCCTAGGGCAAAGCAATTTTGGGGGCCCCTTCCATAAAATAAAGTTGCAATACTATAGAATACTATATTCTTGTGGGGGCCCCTGCAGGGCCCGGGGCAAATTGCCCCACTTCCCCCCCCGCCCCCCTTCTGGGCGGCTCTGAGCCTGCACTCAACAGTACTTCAGAGGTGGCTAGATAACTCTGTAGCTTCACTGTAAAACAAAAGACTAAAACTAGGAGCCATACAGAAGTGTTCCCAGTTTTGCATTTTAAGTTTGATGTAACTTGAAAGCCATCAGGTACTTGCAAAATGTTACTAAGTTTAATGGCAGGCCAGGGGGAAGGGACACAGTATTTCTCTTTGAAGTCCAGCCATCGCATCTACCAAGAGTTTGTAGGAGGATGGCCTGCTATCGAGTTCAAGTTTTGTTATGGCTGTTATTGTTAAAAGCTAAACTGGATGCATGGTTCAGCTCATTTTTTTTAAAAGAAAGAAACAAGCTTGAAAGATGAGCTTCATTGACTATGCACCAAAAGTAGAGATATTAGATAATAAAGAAAATAATAATAATAGTAATAATGATAATAGACCAATAAAATACTATCACTGTGATATTAATATCAAACAATATTCAATCTGAAAACTTTGTTTATTGCTGCCTTTAAAAATATATTTCTAATCTCACGAGCAAGTGTGGCTTAGAAAATGTTCATGCTACCAAATTAAAATTATATTTAAAAATGGACAGGGTGGCTGGTGCACCAGAGAAACATTACATTTTAGTCACATCTTTAAGGCAAGGAAACTGACTAGGTTTCAACAAAAAGAGCTTCTGTGGAATTACCCCTGTAGGAGAAAAGGGAAACATGGTATCTAAGGCCTGGTCCACACTAGGACTTTAATTCGAATTTAGCAGCGTTAATTCGAATTAACCGTGCACCCATCCACACCGGAAGCCATTTAATTCGACATAGAGGGCTCTTTAGTTCGAATTCTGTACTCCTCCCCGACGAGGGGAGTAGCGCTAAATTCGACATGGCCATGTTGAATTAGGCTAGGTGTGGACGGAAATCGACCTTAGTAGCGCCGGGAGCTATCCCACACTGCACCAGTCTGTTGACGCTCTGGACAGCAGTCCGAGCTTGGATGTTCTGATCAGCCACACAGGAAAAGCCCCGGGAAAATTTGAATTCCTTTTCCTGTCTGGCCAGTTTGAATCTCATTTCCTGGTTGGACATCGGGGCGAGCTCAGCAGCACCGGCAACGATGCAGAGCTCTCCAGCAGAGGATTCCAGGCAATCTCTGAATAGAAAGAGGGCCCCAGCATAGACTGACCGGGAAGTCTTGGATCTGCTCGGTGTGTGGGGCGAGGAGTCTGTGCTTTAGGAGCTGCGCTCCAAAAAACGGAATGCAAAGACCTACGAGAAGGTCTCCAAAGCCATGACAGACAGAGGATCCAGCCGGGATGCAACGCAGTGCCGCCTGAAAATCAAGGACCTGAGACAAGGCTACCAGAAGACCAAAGCGGCAAACGGACGCTCTGGAGCCTGCCACCACTGCCCCACCAGTGAACATGGACTCTGACGATGGGATAGTGTCGACGGCCAGTTCCTCGGTGATGTTCGCGGATGGGGAAGATGAGGAAGGGTTTGTGGAGGACGAGGCAGGTGACAGCGCTTACAACGCTGGTTTCCCCGACAGCCAGGATCTCTTCATCACCCTCACGGAGAGCCCCTACCAACCCTCCCCGGCCGTTAACCCGGACCCTGAATCAGGGGAAGGATCAGTCGGTAAGTGCTTTAAGCATGTAAACTTTTATTATTAATGGAACAGGAATCTGAACTATGTGAAAAGGAGGTATATATATATATGGGGATAGAACAGAAATCCTCCTGGGAGATCTCCACGAAGCTCTCCTGGAGGTAATCAAAAAGCCTCCACAGGAGGTTCCTGGGGAGAGCTGCCTTATTGGGTGCTCCGTGGTAGCACACCTTTCCGCGCCAGGCTTTCATGAGGTACTCAGGGAGCATTGCCTCCCTGAGCACGGCTGCATAGGCCCCTGGTTTGTGCCGGCTTTCACGCAGCATGCGCTCTCTATCTCCTTCAGTGACCGTCCTCAGGGTGATCTCGCTCGGAGACTCCCGCATCTAATTAGGGGAATTACTGTAATGTTACGCCTGGTCCAAAGTATTTTTAAAAAATCTCCAGACACACGGCGTAGCAGAGACTCAGCACGCTGCTGCGTGACAAGCGTAACGGAAAGCCAAAGAATCAAATGGACGCTCATGGAGGGAGGGGGGACTGAGGACGCAAGCTATCCCACAGTTCCTGCAGTCTCCGGAAAGCATTTGCATTCTTGGCTGATCTCCCAATACCTGTACGGTTAAACACATTGTCCGCGGTGGTTCAGGGCATAGCTCGTCAATGTACCCCCCTCCCCCACCCCCAGAAGGAAATGGAAAAAAAATCGTCTCTTGACTCTTTTAAATGTCACCCTATGTGTACTGAATGCTGCTGGTAGACGCGATGCTGTGGCACTGTACTGTAGCATCCTCTCCCCGCCCCCGCCTCATGGGTGGCTGATGGTGCAATAAGACTGATATCCGTCGTCGTCATCATCAGCCTTGCTGTAGATGGTGTAGTGCAATACGACTGGTACCCGTCCTCATCATCAGCCCATAAGTAGACGGCCTGCTAACCGTCTTCATCATAGCAACAGGGGGCTGAGCCCCGCCCTTCATGTGTAAAGAAAAGATTCTGTACTGCCTGGACTGTCATAGCAGCAGGATGCTGTTTTCCTCTCCTGTCTGGACAATCATAGCAGCTGGAGGCTGCCTTCCCCTCATTTCATTTCAGTAACAAGTCACTGTTTCTTATTTCTGCATTCTTTATTACTTCAGCACACAAATCAGGGGACACTGCAACGGTAGCCCGGGAAGGCTGGGGGAGGAGGGAAGCAACAGGTGGGGTTGTTGCAGGAGCACCCCCTGTGAATGCCATGCAGCTCATCATTCCTGCATAATCTGACACGGAGCGGCTGTGCTCTCTGGTTCTCTGAAACACTGGATCTCTACTACACTAGCCCCATGTTCTATACAGGAATTATTCTATTTTTAGATACCATAAAGGAGGGATTGACTCGGGAAGTCATTCCCAGTTTTGTCTTTTGCGCCCCCAGCTGATCTCAGCCAGGGGCGCCTATGACAGCAGCAGAAGGTATAATGCAATACGGCTGGTAACCATCATCACCTTGCCAATTTACAATGGCATGGTAGATGGTACAATATGGCTGATAACCATCATGCTGTCATGCAAAAGCAAATGAATGCTGCTGTGTAGCGCTGCTGAATCGCCTCTGTCCATGGCATCTAGTACACATACGGTGACAGTGACAAAAGGCAAAACAGGCTCCATGGTTGCCATGCTATGGCGTCTGCCAGGGTAATCCAGGGAAAACGGGCTCGAAATGATTGTCTGCCGTTGCTTTCCTGGAGGAAGGAATGAGTGACTACATGTACCCAGAACCATCCGCGACAATGAAATTTGCACCATCAGGCACTGGGATCTCAACCAGGAATTCCAAGGGTCGGGGGACACTGCGATGGGGTGGAACAGGGGCAGAGTTTATGCTTTCCGGATTGCCTGCAGCAGGAGTGCGCACGAGATAGGTGCTGTGCATGCTCTTGTTCACAGACACAGACTAGACTGTGTTCATTGTTCGCAAAAATGTATCTTTGCAAGGAATTCACTCCCTTTTTCCCATCACACAGCTTCAACTGTCTCCAGACCTGCCACAGCATCCCCCTCACAGAGGCTGGCAAAGATTAGGCGGCGAAAGAAAAAGACACGGGACGAGATGTTCGCTGAACTTATGGGCTGCTCCCGAGCCGAGGCGGACCAGCAGAGCCAGTGGAGGGAGACCCTCTCTCTGTACCAGCGCTCACACAGCGAATGGTAGGAGAGGTGGCATGAGGAAGACAAGCAGGCGACTCAAACGCTGCTTGGAATAATGAGGGAGCAAACGGACACGCTCCGGCGCCTTGTGCATGTTCTGCAGGACCGCAGGCAGGAGGACAGAGCCCCCCTGCAGTGTATCTGCAACCGCCCTCCCCCGCCACAAAGTCCCATACCCCCTCACCCAAAATAACCAGAAGGAGGGACGCCGGGGGGCGTTAAAACTGTCACTGCACTCCAGCAGTACCCAAAAGCTCTCATACCCTAAATTTTGAGAAGTCCTTCCCTTCCAGACTCACCCAAGCCCCAATCCCAGTTTCATCCCCTAACTGTCTAGTTAATTATTAAAAATACTTTGCTGTTAATTACTGTTTCCATCATGCTTTTTTAACAGAAGACTGTGTTTGAAGGGGGGGTGGGGAAGGGGGTTTGTAATTGCATAGGACGGTCACCTTTACCAGGGTACAGACACGGGGGCAGGATCAGCAGCAGGTCACACACACAGTGCAGTCAGTAGGCACCCTGGTCGGTATGGGAGGTGGTTTCCAGGTTCTGTGTGGGTGGGGGGGACGTGACTTTGTAGCGGGGGAGGGCGGTTACAGATCTTATGCAGCGGTCCTTGTCCTGGACCGCAGAGTCACGCAGCAGAGGAATCTGTATCCGTCCTCCTCCGCCACAGAATCCCAAAAAGGAGGGATGGCAGGCTCCGTTGAAACAACCAGTCCGGCACTGTGGACCGCTCTAGGAGCAGGAACCTGTCATTCCTCGAGTTCAGAGGCAGTCTTTACATCACCGCACACCCTACCCAGCACAGTCTGCGTCCCAGTTTCAACCCTTTAACGCAAAGTCATTAATAAAGAAACCTTTGTTAAGTAACAATGGAACATGTATTTTATTTTTACACGTGTGTTGGAAGTGGGGGAAACGGGGTGAACGGGGTATGTAACTGCAGAGGATAGTCAACAGTAACCGGGTAAAGAAACAGGGGCAGGTTCAGCTTCTCTGTAAAGAAACTGAACAGTCACAGGTCACGCTGCTCGCTGGTACTTGAAGAGTTCCTTGTCGCTGTCCAAGGCGCCTGTATAGGGCTTCATGAGCCAGGGCATTAGCAGGTAGCCTGGGTCCCCGAGGATCACTATAGGCATCTGCACATCCCCAAAACTTATTTTGTGGTCCGGGAAGAAACTACCTTCCTGCAGGTGTCTAAACAGACCACAGTTCCTGAAAACACGCGTGTCATGAATCTTGCCTGGCCACCCGACGTTGATGTTGGTAAAACGTCCATGCTTGCAGTTCTGTGGCGTCCGCGCTGTCACTGACCAGAAAAGTGCATGAACAGATTGCCCGCAGGCGCTTTCGGGGAGGGAGGGAGGGCATGATTGACGGTTCAATGATGACAGTTACCCAAAACCACCCTCGACACATTTTTTCCCCCAGCAGGCATTGGGGGCTCTACCCAGCATTCCAATGGGCAGCGGGGACTGCGGGAACTGTGGGATAGCTTCCCACAGTGCACCGCTTCCAAAGTCGACGCTTGCCCCGTTAGTGTGGAATCACAAAGTCGAATTAGTGTCCTTAGTGTGGATACACAAATTCGACTTCGTAAGGTCGATTCCACAAATTCGAATTAAGTTGAATCGAACTACTCTTGTAGTGTAGACATACCCTAAGTTGAAACAGACAATGGAATTTGATCCTCTCAACTGTGCATGTCCCAAGATTCGTGGGGCAATCCTGTGCATCTTGGGATGTCCACAGAGAGCTGAGGGATTCATGGAAAGACCAAGTGCCTTCATATTATCTCCTTTTTCATCAGATTTCTGTGTGCAGCATATCTCACTGCGGACCTGTGCACACAAGGGTTCTCTGACACCAACTGCCAAGAAACTATCCCTGAAAATGCACAGGGAGAATTCAGAGGAAGATCAATATTGTCTTCTGCAAACAAAACCCCTCCAGCTGGAAGAAGGGATGATGCTGCAGAATATGGTCCTCCTCTAGGTCTTCCTAACTGTGGATTTGGTTGTGGACCTGCTATGGAAAGGCCTTAATGAAAACAAAGAGGTTTTTACTTAGATTCAACTCTTTCCTTTTAGCAAACACCACACCCTTTCTCTGCTGAAATTCAGCAATTTTCCTATCTTCCATAAGTTTTTCAAGAGGGCATATCCTGACCCTGCAACTCTCTAAACAAATACTGATTTATCAGCATTGGAGGTCCCTTCCAGTCCTACGTACCTAAGGCTACGTCTTCACTACCTGCCGTATCGGCGGGTAGCAATCGATTTCTCGGGGATCGATATATCGCATCTCATCTAGACGCGATATATCGATCCCCGAACGCGCTCCTGTCGACTCCGGAACTCCACCAAGCCGAACGGTGGTAGCGGAGTCGACATGGGGAGCCGCGGACGTTGATCCCGCACCGTGAGGACGGTAGGTAATTCGAGCTAAGATACTTCGACTTCAGCTACGTTATTCACGTAGCTGAAGTTGCGTATCTTAGATCGATTTCCCCCCGTAGTGTAGACCAGCCCTAAGTCATTGTAATTTTCAAAATAAGAAAAAATCCAGCTTTTGTTTGGCACAGAGATCTCTTCCATATGCACCAGGCTGCATTGTACTGCAGATTTAACAGTACTGTTTGAATCTTCCTGCACTTAGCATTGAATCTAAATACTCAGGGACTGATCTGAAGCTCACTGAAGTCAACAAGAGTCTTTCAATTGATTTTAATTGTTTTGAATCAGGTCCTTAAATAGCAGTGGTGATGAAAAAGACAGCAAGGCAATAACAACACTCTCCTCTTAAACCCAGACCAAACCAGAGGTGATCAATGCATTGTCACCTCAAGGCCAGAATATTGCAATATTGGGTTGAACATGAAAAAAATACACAAACTTCAGCTTGCCTAATATTAAACTGTTCCTCTCCTGAGTAGGGTAAATCAGCAAAAGCATCTCATGCCAGCGGTTTTCTCTTTACATAACCTCCCATTCCAATTCCAGGTCTGCCTTAGGCTTCCTGATCCTTATTTTCAAAGCTCTCCGGGTTATATCCTAGCCTCATTGAAGTCAGTATGAGTTTTGTCCTTGACTTCAATAGGATCAAGATTTCACTGTGAATGGACTACTAGAGCTTAGCTACCTCAGGGACAGCCCCCATTTCGCTCTCCTGCTCTTTGAATTACTGAGACTTACACAATTAACTGGGATGGTGCGCCTGATGTAGAAAAGTATGATAACTCCCAGGGAATAAGAGTAGGCTGATTTGGTGGTTGGCCTTCAACTGTGGAACTCCCTTCCACATGAGATACGTTCATGTTTCACTTCTTGTAGTGACATGCATCTTTGCATCTGGCTTTCATCTATCAAGGAGGAAGCAAGGTGGCCCTTCACCTTTCTCCTTAGACAGCAATGACGCTTCTTTCAATTCTAGTATTTGTCTCTTCTATGTTAGGAGAGTATTAGCTACTTTAAAACAGCTGTTGTGTAACAAGTATCTGTTTGGGTTGGGGATGCTAGTCACAACAACAGAACAAACCATTTTAAAGATTTCTTCAAATTTCAGTTACTTAATTTTTGACAGAGGCAGTTATTTCCATAGCAACACAAGTATTCTCTTAAACAAATATATTTTAAATACCGCAGACATCAGTGTATAATTACCCTACTTTGGTTTACATTGTTTTGAGGGCAAATCAATGTGTTTTAGCACAAATAGTTTTTCCCTCTAATTTTCATGTTTATGAAATGTTTTTTACGCTGTTTCCTTTTATTCATGAATTCCTTTACTTATGCTAAATGTAATTTCTCTGTAGCAGAAGCTACAAATTGTGGAGAAAGAAGGGAAAAGGAAGATTTGCAGGAAAGCTAGAATGCATCTCCTATCGTTTGTTTCCTGTAGGGTCACTTGGGCATTGCTATGAAGTTAAAGCATTGCTAAATAATCGCTGCTGATTCCTTAATTAACAGGGCTCAGCATAGAATTTGGAGGAGAACGTGATCAATCATTCTTTCCATATGCCCATATTTGAATTTTGCATGGAGCCATGACTTCACCTAACCCCTACTTACGTGATCCTACAGTTTGGATAGTTCAGTAAATGTTTTATTCTGATCAAGGTGTGTACAGTAAATGCACTCCGACAGCTCAGCTGCATTCAAAATCCTTGACTCAATTTGTATGCTTCTCTACATGTCTCCCTAGGCTAGAGATTTGCACAGTACAATAAAGCAGATGTTCATTCTTCTCATAGTTATTTCTAGTAGATATAAACAACACAAAACCTTTTTATTTAGGACAATACTCTTCTTAAATTCTTATCCTGTACCCTTTACTCACATGAGTAGTCCCATTGACTTCATCATGTACCCAAAAATACAATAGTTTCTTTGTGGTGGAATGCTAATGTCCATATCAAACTTAGCCAGTTTATTACAGGTAACTTATTTCCTAGGGTACATCAGTGGACAGGGTCGTCTCTAACCAATGTAGCAACAGCTTTACTTTTCATTCTGTAATTTTATTTTGTTGCATAGTACAATTCTATCTTTTTTCAATAGGCTTTTTAAAAAAAAAAGATTAAGATTTGTAAATCTTCACATGAGAAAATAAAGAAGAGGTGCACAGTCATATAAGATTCACAACATCACAAGGCCACAGATTGTAATGGTGCCTGATCCACCCTTTCTTTAGTGTAATTCTTTTTTCCATATTTTCACTTAATTGAAGATTGCTCTCCTTATATCATGTGCTGTGAAAGGTAGCTCCTTAGTCTAAGCAAAACTCTTTCAGACAACTGATTCTAAAGACATTAACATAGCAGATGACACGTCTGGATTGGCAAAATCATTTAGAGGAGGAGGAAGAAGGAAAAAAAACCCTTTTCTCCTATCACTGAAACCTTCCTCCATTTTTCAAATGAATATCTAGATCTATTTTATGAAGTTCAGGAAATTCTTGTATTTCTGTGAACCTCTGAACTTGGTGGTTTCAGCTAAAGAAGTGCTGAAAACCGCAAAACCCCCTTCTCATGAGATTTCTTACCCATTCTGTGGACTCAAGAGGGTTTAGAAATGCTTTGGAATTGAACCCTGAACCTTTCTGAAGTTCATTCATCATTAAAATCTTCATGTATGGACATGTGGCGATGCATTATGAAAATGAACAGGCAGCTGTGGAGAACAGCCATGTTCTAAAGTATGTACTTTTTGAATAAAAAGCTGATGATGCTCTGAATTCACAGAACACAGAGAAGGAAATGCAGATGCTCTTTGGGCACATTCATAAATTGGAAAATGAGAGTGACAGATCTTGAGAGTTCTGCAGCCAGCCTAAATGACAAAACAAAAATGTACATTGTCAAGCACAATCATGTCAAACCAAGCTAATAACTTTCTTTGACAGGGCAACAAGCCTTGTGGATGGGGGGGAAGTGGTAGATGTGATATATCTTGACTTTAGTAAAGCTTTTGATACTGTCTCACATGACCTTCTTATAAACAAACTAGGGAAATATAACCTAGATGGAGCTCTATAAAGATGGCTGTTTAACTGTTTGGAAAACCATTACTGGAGAGTATTTATCAGTGATTCAGAGTCATGTTGGAAGGGCATATCAAGTGGGTCCTGCAAGTATCAGTTCTGGGCCTGGTTCTGTTCAATATCTTCATCAATAATTTAGATTATGTCATACAGAGTACACTTATAAAGTTTGCGGACGATATCAAGCTGGTTGCAAGTGCTTTGGAAAATATGATTAAAATTCAAAGTAATCTGGACAAACTGGGGGTCATAGTGGATCACAAGCTACATGAGAGTCAACAGTATAACACAGTTGCAAAAAAAATCATTATTCTGGGAGGTATTAGCAGGAATGTTGCAAGCAAGACACGAGAAGTAATTCTTCCCCTCTACTCTGCACTGATAACACCTCTATTCTGGGTGCCACATTTCAGGAAAGAAGTGGACAAACTGCAGAAAGCCCAGAGAAGAGCAACAAAAATGATTTAAAGGTCAAGAAAACATGACCTATGAGGGAAGACTGAAAAATATGGGTTTGTTTAGTCTGAAGAAGGCCTGGGAGGAGGGAGAGGGGACATTTACGTACTCAAAAACAGCTAAGGTTGTTACAAGGAGAAGGGATAAAAATTGTTCTTGTTAATCTCTGAGGATAGGAAAAGAAGCAATGGGCTTAAATTGCAGCAAGGGCGGTTTAGTTTGGACATTAGGAAAAACTTCCTAACTATCAGGGTAGTTAAGCACTGGAATAAATGTCTAAGGAGACTGTGGAATCTCCATCACTGGAGATTTTTAACAGCAGTTAGACAAACACCTGTCAGGGATGGTCTAGATAATACTTAGTCCTGCCTGAGGTGCAGGGGACTGAACTAGGAGACCTCTCAAGGTCCCTTCCAGTTCTACGAGTTTATGATTCAATATACACATTTCAATTCAGAATTTGCCTATAAAACACATTTTTCTTTTCTATATATTCAATGGACCAAATTCATCCCTGATGTAAACCTACAAGGCTGTTAATGGCCCTGAAGTTAGCCTAGTAAAAAGTGTATTTCTACTACACTTCTTAATTCTTCAAAGATGATACAGATGCACATTTTAGATCTATAAAACTTCATCCACCAATCTGAAAAATTACATCAGACTTAAGTTAACAACACTTTTATTGTGACTGATTCACAATTACGTTCAGTTAGCTAGGTAAGGTAGACTAGCTTTAATCCTTGATCCAAGACCAGCTGGCCTACATAATACATGTGAAGCTATTTATTTTTTTTTTAAATCTACAGTACTCAAAACGTTTCACTCTCTTAGTGGGCAGATGCCTTCTTTCAATTTCTTGCAAATCTGAGGGCTGTTGCTGAGGAAATAAGCACAGTTTATAAATGTGGCCTCCAATTGATAAGCAACTTCTAATTTGCAGGAAGTGAGAATTACATGTTAGGCCCTCAGAATAAAAACTGAGATTCTTAAAGATCTTTCATTGATCCAACAGGGCCACGTCATATTGCAGATCTGAAGTTACACTTGTTCAGTATGAAGAGGAGGGTGGAATATATATATATATATATATTAATAAAAAAGGTCTTGCTTGGGTCAGAAAACCACAGATAATTTTTATTGGCTAGAATCCACTGATATCAGTCACTTTGTGAAAACATCAGCATAGTGCAGGAAGGGTGAATTTAAACTGCGTATATTATCAAACAGAAAACAAGTAACTAACTGTAGTGGAGTATAGAGGGCAGAAGATCTGACAAAATTTTGGGTCTGATTCTCCATTGCTTTGCACCTTATGTAGTCAGTTACATCAGTGCATTTTTTTTAACTGTCAGGTGTTAACTTCTGGAAGGGTGACTCAACTTTTGTTACTTTGGAAAACTTTAGATGAGATAGATGTTATTTTAGTGTTAGGTTTCCTTTAAAAAAAAGTTGTTGCTTTTCTTTAATAAGACAGTTAAACTCTTTTAGGTCACTGAGATTTCTGAGTGAAGGGGTTGTAATGCAAGAGAATGTTATCTCCTTTTGCCTTGGTTTTTGATATCACTGAGCAAAATCAGGAGTAGAATTATGCATCTGAATGACTGCATTCTCTGACAGGCTTATTCATTCAGTATACTCATAGCTAAATTCTCTGTGGATCTAATTACTGTGTTTGATATGTAGCATATGAAACGCTGCACCTCTTTTCTTTGTAAAAGTTATAATGCAGCTTCACTTAATCCTTCTTGATGCCTTAATCCCATACTCCCCTTCTTTCTCCCTCAGCACTTGCTCTTTTCACCCCAATAATAAAGCACATTGGGTGATGTTTGGATCTAACAATGAAAGCTGCCATATTCCTGTGTTGGTGCTATACATATGTATATTATTTTTCAAGCTGGCAGAGTTCCCAAAGAAAAAAAAATGATTCTCTACAAGGACAAAACTTCATAATCACTGTCATATAGGGGGAGGGAGTTCAATGCAGAACGTTTTTCTTTTAATTTAAATGTGTCAGTGTAATATCTTTGTCAAATGAGAACAGAAAAAAACAACAAAAAACTTAATGCTACTGATGAACATGCTTAAAATATCAAACCCCAGCATACAATAGAGGTAAAAGGAACTAGAAAAAGGCCTTGTGACTGATACTCCTATATACTGGAGTAGTGGTTACAGTCCCTGAGAGCTATTTGTTTAAGACGCTTCAGAAGCCTATGCCATCAATCTCTGTGCTGCTTATTTAGGGCCAGCCAAGGAGACCTTTTTCCAAAGGAAGCAAAGGGGTGCCCATTTCATCCCCACCCCACACAGGCCCAATATAAAGTTTAAACAGAGCCCAAGGACTGGCCCTCGGCACAATGGGTGAATTTCACCCTAAGTACATTCTGCAATAAATCAAATCTGTCTTCTGTTAATGCATCCTATGTTAGCAATGCTCCTTGCACTGATTGTAACTAATAGAAGGATGTTTCTCATTAAGTATAAATTAATTCTCAAAAAGCCTGACATTGCAAAAATGTAATGATCTTAAACAGTGAACTTCAGAATTCTATATTATCTTTAATCAAATTCAAATACCTCATTCACCTAGTGTATTAATTGACTTAACTTTTTTCATAGAAACATAAAAATGTTACATACACCTTTCAATCTTATCAAATCAATTCAGAGAAAATCTTCCTCACAGATACACCTGGCAGATCTTAACTATCAGAGTCTGTTCTCCCTAAATCCTTTCAACTGCTATGTCGATAGTTGTTCCATGCATTTAGGGAGAGGAGAACTCTGGAGACAAGAAGGAAATTTTGTTCCATCTGCACTGTGGAGCCAAGAGGAACATTTTGCTGTTCTTGCAAGTTAGCAGTAACAAGACATATCTATTTCTCTCTATAAATGGCCCAAATACTCATGACTGGTTATTTAGTGTCTTGTGTAACTTTGGTGAGATGATATGGGGCATAAGGGATTATAAATTATCTTTCAGGCCTCCTGAACTTTGGATCATTGGGCTGGTCCCAAAACACAACTTAGAGAAGCCTCAACTCTGCTTTAGATTGTGTTGGCTGTTCCAGTTATTGCCCTTTTCCCCTAGCCTTGCCCTCATGCCAGGCAAGATGTGTGTCACTTGGGATTTCCTCTCTATGTCATAAGAATGCGCAAGTAGCCAGTTAAGCTGACTTGATGGCTGCTCTGCTCCACAGGGTGGCTCAAAGCAGCTTTAGTAGAATTCAGAATGTGCCCCAATGGGTTCAGTACAATAATCCATGTGTGCCCACTGAAAGGAAACCAATGGGAGGCTGAGGTACCCAATGAATG